>NC_136257.1:2410000-2522500 GCF_053564925.1 Oryzias latipes
GAGGCTTGAGGCCTAGTCCTGAAACAACACCTTTTGGGGTCTTGTGAGGGGAAATGTGATCGTAGGAGCATCACACTTTGTACAGTAGCTAAGTACAAGGTTTTAACCATTACTGGTAAGTTTGGTAGTTCTCACTCTAAGCAGATCTGAGAAATTAAAGAAAACACCTCATCAGGAAAATCTAGGATGAGCTTATTGTAAATGTTTGCGTCTCCCTTGGTGGCCCAGTTTACGCAAGAGACTCCAAACTCTGGATGGTGCATTAGGGTAACAGCCTGATGTAATGAAAGAAGTTTCAGCCCCCCAGGTCAAAGCATTGTTCCTGTAGCCCCCTGTACCCTTGTTTCGGCCTACTCCAATTCAAGTGTGAAATCAAGATTAAAAATGCTTCCCTTTGGCCAATAAAGCCCATCTTTGACTATGTTGTATCATTCATCCCCCTGATGCAAAATAACTTTGTTGTTTGTTGCTAGCATGATGCTAAAGCTAACTATCTAACCAGGCAAACAAGCAATCTAAAATTTGGTGAACTTATTAAGCACCCCATGAGGGGCTCTCATGTGAATTTTCTCCTGTTTTTAAACAATATTGGCCCAAGGGGGCAGCTCCAAATACCTGAAAAACAGAAGTTCCAGGGTTCACAGTTTCAAAAATATATGTCTGATTGTGGCAAAACAGACGTCTCCCAGTTTGCAAACCCCTGTACAACATGTTAAAAATGTGGGTGCACAGAAACCCCTAGATATTTTTCATTCCCAAACTCCTTGGAAGAAAAATCAGGAAGACGTACACAGTTACCCCATTCTGAAAGAAAACAGCAATTCTCAAAATGTTTTTGGATGGATTTTTCCCCCACAGGCCCATTTGAACCAGTGACCAAAGCCTGGGTTAAAAATTTGAATGTAACTTAAACACCAAAGGTGTTTTTTTTCCCCTAACAGAAGGCATTTTGTTAATATCCATCCAAAAAGGGTTTTTTGTGTAGGTACAGAACACCATCCCTTCTAATGCATTAGCATTAGCATAATGCTAATGCTTATGCTAACGACACACTGCCAGAGCTCCACAACAATATCAGCTCGCTCCAGCATAAGCACCCGGAGGCATTTTACGTGGTTGCAGGAGACTTAAACCATGTAAACCTGACAGACACTTTGTTCAAGTTCCACCAGCATGGGAAATAACACTCTGGACTGTGTCCACATCAACAAAAAAGATGCACACAGAGCTGTCCCCATCCTCATTTGGGCTTCTCCGACCACATCGCAATCGTGCTGGTTCCTGTTTACTGCCCTTTCCCCAGACGCCAGGCACCAACACAGAGGACCATCACAGTGTAGCCCAATGAGACTGCCCCAGCTAACCAAGACACAGACTGGCAGGTCTTCAGAAGGCAGCTTTGCACTAGGTGGAGGAGCACCTGGAGGATTATACATCAGGTGTCCTCAGGTACATCAGGAAGTGCATGGAGAACTTCACCTGCACCATGACTGTAACGTACTATCCCAACCAGAAACCCTGGCTGAACGCAGAAGTGTAGTCTCTACTGAAAAACAGGAATGCTCCTTTCCAGTTTGGTGACCAGGTAGCACTCAGAGTAGTGAGAAGGGATCTGCACGCTGGGGTGAACAGGGCCAAGCATACCCTCAGAGGATCCAGCAACATTTTACGTCCAATAATCCCCGTAGTATGTGGAAGGGCATTAAGTGCATCACAGACTACAACACCAGAGTTGTTCCGAAGACCCCTTTCTACAAGACGCACTCAACCTTTTGTAGCGCTGCTTTGAGCTTTGAGGACTCCAACCCTGAAGAGTGGAGAAGTGAGGAAGACCATCCAGAGAATCAATCTTCACAAAGCTTCTGGACCTGACAACATCACTGGACGGGTCCTGACAGACACCAGTTCACAGAGGTGCTAACAGACATTTTCAACACCCCCCTGAAGCAGGCAGTGTTCCCTACCTGCCTGAAGACCGTAACGATCATCCCAAACTCCAAAACATCCTCAGTGACAGGTCTGACGGACTATTGGCCAGTGATCCTAGCTCCGATGGTCATAAAATGTTTTGAAAAACTGTTCATGACCCACATCACAGAATCCATTGGTGTTACCAAGGACCTGCACCAATATGCATACAGGTCAAACCGATTCACACAAGATGTCACTAGTGGTCCACACAACACTCACCCACCTAGAGAATAAGAACTCGTGTGTTTGCCTGCCCTTTGTGGAGTTCACATCAGCCTTCAACATAATCATCCCAAATACCCTCATCCATAAACTGCACACATAGGACTGTGCTTCACTCTTTGCAACTAGGTCTTGGACTTCCTGAAAGACCATAGTCTGTGAAGATCTGTGACCCCCCCCCCCCCCCCGATCACCCTCAGCACGGGCCTCCCACAGGGCTCTGTGCTAAGCCCCGTCCTGTTCACCTTGCTCACGCATGACTTCACAGCAAGTCACTCCAGCAGTCTGATTGTGAAGTTTGTAGATAACACATCTATACTTCGACGAATCACCAACAACGATGAGTCCAACTACAGGGAGGAGGTGGAGCATTAGGAGGGCTGGTGCAGAGACAACAACCTCTGCATCAATGTGAAGAAGACCAAGGAGATGATCGTGGACTTCAGGAAGGACAGTCATGCTCCTCCTCCTCCTCTTTACATCGGTGGGGCTGAGGTGGAAGTGGTTTTTAGCCTCAGGTATTTGGGTGTGCACATCTCCAACGACCTCACCTGGAGCACCAACCCATCCTGCCTGGTGAAGAAGGCACATCAGCGCCTCTATTTCCTTATTAGGCTCAAGCGTGCTGTGATTAGAATCTCAGTCCTGACCACCAATATGTGCGTAGTGGAGAGTGTCCTGACCTCCTCCATCACTGTGTGGCACGGCAACTGTTCTGTGGCAGAGAGAAAATCTCTGCAACGGCTGGCTAAAACTGTGCAGAGGACTGTGGTTTCACCTGCAGTTCACCACTGAGATCTACAAAACTGGATGCAGGAAACGAGCCTCCTGCATCCTGAAAGACCCCAGTCAGCCCTTGCACCCTCTGTTCTCCCTGCTCTTCTCAGGCAGGTAGTGACAGAGCATCAAGAGCAGGACCACAAGACTGAGGAACAGTTTCTTCCCAAAAGCAGTAAGACTGGTGGAGATTCGGCGATATTTGTATCGATTTTAAATGCTGTCAGGCTGATAATTATTTAATTATTTATGAGCGCCCTGCAGCGTTTAACTCTTGTTTTCCATGTAACCCTTGTGCTATCCTAGGCACTTTAACATTGGGAGTTGGGTCATCTAGACCCACTACATAGTGCTCTGAACCTTTTTTCTTCAATGATTTGTGATCTTCACTGGTGTCCATGGATTACATGAAATCTTTCCACCTTTATCAACCTTTGTCATGGTAGGGAGAAGAGGTCAATGTAAGGGTGGGGTCATCTTAGAATAGCATAAGGGTTAAGCCTCCGACCGCTAGTTGGCACCGAGCCTCTTTGCGCAGCTGTGATGGTGTGGCTCTACACCCCACCCCAATGAAAAGATCTCAGTGAGAAGCAACTTGTTTTTATGAGACATGAACCACGTTGACCACAGTCAACGTCACCCCCCGAAGAGGATGACATCAAATTAATGGGCCGAAAATCGTGTATTTCACACACAAAAAGATTAGTCTGAAACTGAAGTCGAAATGTTCGTCTTCCCGAGGCAACCAAATCATTAAAGGGTTGCTATGGAGATAAAATCAACAGAAAAGCCGCCATTTTGAAAAACGTGGAATTTTTGAATCATGTGATGACATATAGCTCTCACCAATGGAGCAATGTCTTTTTCTGAGTCAGTTGATGATACTGATCCCTAAGCTAGCACTTTTAGCCACATTAGCATAACTAGCATAGTTAGCATTATTAGCATTTTGAGCAATGTGTTTTTCAGAGAGAGTTGATGATGCTGATCTCAATGCTAGCACTTTTAGCCACATTAGCATAACTGGCATTGTTAGCCTAATTAACATTTTGAGCAATGTGTTTTTCAGACAGAGGTGATGGTGCTGATCGCTATGCTTGCACTTTTTGCCACATTAGCGTAGCTAGCTTAGTTAGCATAATTAGCATTTTGAGCAATGTGTTTTTCTTAGAGAATTGATGATGGTGATCGCAATGCTAGCACTTTTAGCCATATTGGCATAGCTAGTATAGTTAGCATAATTAGCATATGCAGCTTTGACTAGCCTTGATCAAAGGTGGGTGATGAGGGCGGTGAGGCTGGGGAGGGCGGTAAGAGCGGCGGTTGTGCTTAGAGTTGGGCGTGGAAGGCAGATTGCGTCTGCTATACCATGCTATACAACGCTGGTTGCGGCTTTAATTTTTACTTAGGATGGGCACCAAACCCATCCTACCATTGCAACAACACATCATCAGTTGGGTGGTTTGGGGACCACAGGATTTCCTCTCTGCTCTGTGCACATGATATTGTCCTGTTGGCTTCATCGAGCCAGGACCTACAGCATGCATTGGGGTGGTTTGTGGCCGAGTGTGAAGCGGCTGGGATGAGGGTCAGCACCGCCAAACCAAATCCCTAGATCTCGACCGGAGAAAGGTAGTTTGCCATCTCTCGGTGGGTGGAGTGTCGCTGCCCCAGGTGGAGGAGTTTAAATATCTTGGGGTCTTGTTTAAGAGTGAGGGAAGATCGGAGTGTAAGATTGATTGGCAGATCGGAGCAGCGTCCGTAGTTATGTGGTCGCTGTATCAGTCTGAAGAGAGCTAAGCCAAAGAGCAAAGCTCTTAATTTACTGGTCGATCTTCATTCCAATACTCACTTATGGTCATGAGCTCTGGGTCATGACCCAAAGAACCAGGGCCCGAATACAAGTGGCTGAAATGAGCTTCCTCTGTGGGTTCACACTGTGGGGTGAGAAGCTTGGTCACCTGCGGAGAGCAGGTGACCAAGAGTATAACCACTTCTCCTCCACATTGAAGGAAGCCAGTTGAGGTAGCTCATGCGTGTAGTCCGAATGCTTCCTGGACGCCTCCCTGGGGAGGTGTTCTGGAACTGAATCACTGGGCAGAGGCCCCGGGGAAGACCCAGGACACGTTGGAGAGACTACATCTCAATGCCGCGGGGTCCCCCCAGAGAAGCTGGAGGAAGTGAGCTCTTTGTCTGGTTATCTTTGCTTAGACTCCTGCCCTCGTGACCCGATCCCGGAAAAGAGGAGGAGGATGGATGGATGGATGGATTGATGGATGGATGGATGGATACATACCGAACCGAAACTCTGTGCCATGTTGCTGCCAGTATCAAATAAAAACACAAATTGGGGATAAGAACGGGTGGAGCAGAGCCTCTGACCAGCAAATGCATGGAGCATCATCCAAAATGCTGTTGGCAAAGCCTGTCAAAGTGCAGACTGTCACGTAAATAAAGCATCTTAGGCACATTAAAGCACTCTCCTTCATCCTGTCATGATGCCTCATCATCACACTTTTTTTGTTTTCTGGAAAGAATTTATGTTTTTATTTTCCTTTATTTTTGAAGCACCGTTCAGGCTCCTGAACCGTTTAAAAGTAAGAAACTAAATTAAGCAATGTTGAAAATAAACAGCATTTATTTCCTCAATCAGCCTTTTAGGGCCTTATTGGTTTAGCAACATCCATTCCATTTTTATTCTTACCATTTTTATTCTTTCTTATAGAAGAATATTTTGTTTTGGAAATCAAACAATGTTGACTGTGCCCTTTATATATTTTAAGTTACCAAAATAAAAGCACTATGAATTTGCTTGGGTAAAAGCAACTTATATATTATATACAGTTGCAGGGCTTAACATTGTGCTAATCAAATAAATTGAATTTTACACTTTTATTCTAATGAAAGATGTATTACTCTTGTTTATCTGCTTATTTAATATAATAATATCCTATTTTCTATTTGCGATTACGTAGGATTTGCTGTGTAAATTAGGGTTCTTAATTACTCTTTCATTTTACCCCCCACCTTAGTAGCTGGCATAACACATAAATTCTTCCCTGTGAGATTATTAAAGTTTGATTTCTGCATTTATTTATAAACAAAACAAACTTTTTAATGATTACACAAGTGAATATAGGTGCTGTAGTAAAGCTGAGGCACCCATATAGTAAATAGTTGCCAGTTCCTGACTTTTCGGGTTCCCACCGTGACTATCCCCCTCCCCCACCAAGACTGAGAGAAGGGTGAGCAGAGCAAAGCCACACCCGTTCAGCTCCACAGGTGCATCGTCTCCCTCTCAGCTCAGGCAGCAGTGCAGACAGCTAACCCAGTGGAGTCTCAGAACGGCAAGGATTTTTCATGGAATCTAGGTAAGTCTCATCAAAACTTTTTAAAAACAGACAGTAAATGACTTTGAGACATATTTAGTCCGTCTAGGCATGCTTTTCTCCGGTGGAAATGCTCGAGAGCCGAGCACATGGCGATGCTAGCTAGCTCGGTCCTTTGAAGCTAACGCAGCATGTGCTTGTGGGGAAGCTAGCTTTCCAAATGATTTTGGTCAGGCTGTTACAGATCCTAAATACATTTTAAATGTAATTTATTGACGTGTGGCCTTAAATGTATTAATTTGTCTTAAATTCTGTGAGTTAACCCCCCCCCCCCCCCCTTCGCGCTGCGCCAATCTTGCTGCTTGCCGTTTGTGCAAAAGTGTTGATAATTTTGATGCTCCAGCAAAAGCATCGTAGTCACGTCTGCATGTCTGGGATCATTACATCGTTTAGATATTCTTCGTACCGGGATCAAAGCTCCCGCTGCAGGAGCTCCGTCTGAGTCATGTGACCCAGTCTCACTGTCCCGCATTAACCCGAGAGGGTAAAACTAGAATAGTTAGAGGATCTCATTTTTTTCCTCTTGATGAAAATAAGAAAAATATCAAAGTTTAGGAGGCCCGACCGAAATTTAATGCTTCATCAGTTTGACATGTTCTTACATTTAATGCTTGTATGTATGCTTGCTTAGATAAACATGATGTTCATGGTCTTTGTAAATATGATTTATATATTTTAAAATGATCTTTAAAAGGTCTTAAAGTCTTAAATTTAACTTTTTAAAATCTGTAACCATCTTGGTAGTGTTTTTTTTTTTTTCATTTGAAAATGCTTACCAATTTGATTTACTTTGGTTAATTTGTTTGTTTGTTTTAAAACCAGGATCACTTCAGTATTTTGTGGTCTTGTTCTTTAGAGCTAAACAAAAAATGTATGACACCATGGTGCCCTGTTGTACGGTAATCAAGTGACTTTAAAAAGTATTTCTGGTGCCAACATTTAGTAATATTTTGATCATGTCTTTTGTTTAAAACTCGAGTCCCGCTTACATGTTTTTATACTTTTGCTTCCTGGTTGGTTTATGGTGCAGTAGTAAATAATTGAGCACATTTAGTACTGAGCATTTATCTAAATACTTTAAATCAAAAACTCAGGAAGGTCCAAAGCTAATGTTCATTTTGTGAACCTCATCTGCACAGACCCACTGCTGCGTCATCATTAAGATAATTGTGTAAAGTAAACTTTGTTTATATAATAGTTTATCAGTAAGGACATTTTTTTAGCTGAGTCTGTCTTTCATCTGAGTGTTTAATTAAACAACCTTTCTGTGTTTGATTCTTAGAAGAACCTTCAGATTTAAAAAGCGTGTGAAGATGCTTAGGGAGCAAAAGAAAAGGTGCCAGAAGAGGTACACAGAGGGCCTGAAGACCAAACATCCACCTGTGCAGGTAAAGTTTTTTTGCCACTGTTTTCAGTATACTATTTATTGGGATCAAAATACTTATTTATAGTAGATTTCTTCTTTGTAACAAGATTCTTTAAAAAATTCACATTGCAAAATAATTTATCATCTCCTTTTTAATAATGTAATATCTATTAGATGTGAAAGCATTGGTTAGCACATTTCTGCTAAACTGATGTAAACGAGTAATGTCATTTGTGTCCCCTTTATAGCCCTCTGTATCCACTGAAAGCTGCAGCTCCTTGGTTGGATCTTCAGACATCCCAGAAAGAGAAGATGCTGTTGGCAATAGCTGGGTAAGTGTCAAAAAGAACGGTGTTTTTTACCCTATGTTAACTGTTATGAAATTCCTGCTTGCCAGAAATAAATAGCCTGCTAAATTCCTTGGGTGGGGGGAAAAATAAAAATGTGGTTAAAAGTAAAACTGCAAAGATTTAACTTGTAGAGTTTTAATTCATAAATCAGTTAAATATCTTAAAATGTAGATATTTAATTTAGTGAAAAATTAAATCCAACATGTGATTAAACTTGTGCAGTTTTAATTTGTACCTTTTTAATTTTAAAAAGTAAAAATAATCTATGAAGGAATTGGAACCAGACACCAACACCACTGCCTGTGTCCAACGAGAACAGTCAGATACAGATGAGCCAGAGGTTCCTCCCCTGACAAGAACAGACAGTGTATTTGTAAGTATTTATCATGGAATCCAGCCAATATCAAATACTTTTGTCAATGTTTTTATCAATAGGGCTCAGAATCTTTATCATCAAACTTTGCCTTAGACCAGGGGTGGGCAAACTTTCTGACTTGAGGGCCACATTGGGTTCTAAAGTTTGATAGAAGAGCCGGACCAGGAGCAGATGCCAGGAGTGAGAATGAAATAATATGGAATCTGGATGAAAGCACTTTTCAAGCAAAATTATATTTTACAACATTTTAGAGTTTTTAGGTTAAAACTTTTGTTTTCATTTTAGAGCCAATTACACTAACAGCTTGATGTATGTTGTGAAAACTCAGAGAAATGCTCCATTCATGTGGTGTTTGAATGATCATGAGAATGAAAAAAAAAAACACATATTCAAACACCACATGGATGATAAAGCGGAGCCCCCAAACCTTTTCTTATGAGGGCCACAATAAGTCTTTTTTCTTTAAAACTTTAAGCTTCTTTATTTTATTGTGAAGCCCTATAATAAAGTTTTATTAATTCATGATCCTTTTAATACAACAAATAACACTATTTATGAAATAAAAAATAACCAAATTACTCTCTGTGATTTTCAAAGACAAAAAGTCAGGAAACAATATGCTGATACATTAAAAAGAAAAAAACAATGAATAGTGGATCCTCTCCCGTCTTCGTCCCGCTGAGACTTTGAAGCTGCAGCTCCTCACACGTCTCATAGTTTGCTCTAATACTGAGCAGCTGTGTCCTGCATGTCGTTTTCTTATCCAGTAATAATGAAAAAAGCAAATTTATCTGTCTTCTGCTGCAGCTAATCGTATATCTGCGTTACCTTTTCACCAGTACAGAGTTCTTCGTTTTTTGCAGGAGTTATGTTCTGAAAATAACCGTGATCTGTGAAATCCACGGAGTTTGGTTACTTACAGACGTTTTTTTATGGTAGTTAAACTTCTCACTGCCTTAATACACTTTTCTCACACAGACATGAACATTTTCACCTTTTCTCTTGTTTAAATTCTCAAACCTTCATAGAAATTAGGTCCAGGATCTTAGAATGAAAACAAAAATTTCTGTAGATCTAAAGCGCTCTGCCTTTCTGTACAGGAGACATGGAGATTGACTGACAGGGTCTTCAGCCAATCAGGACACAGAACAGGGTGTTTAAAAAAAGCAGCATAATCGATCTAAAAGAATGAGCTAAACTGGGAAAGATGAACTGTGACGTAGAAAGGGAAGACTGTCTTCTGCTCTATTTGACAGATTTTTAGAGGGTTTCAGGTTGGAGCTCAGACTGCAGTAGGGGGGAAGAAAATGTCACTTCTAAAATGGGCAGATAAAAAAAAACATGGGTCTCTGATATTGTTCAATGGGCCGTACCAAACATGGAGGCGGGCCGGATCCAGCCAGCGGGCCGCAGTTTGCCCACCCCTGCTTTAGACTGAACTCTTAACTTTTATAAAATATTATTTACAAAGTAGTGTATTACAATTTAAAATGAAAAACTTGTTTCTTTTCTCCAGCTCACTAAAGACTACTTTACCAAGCATGCCATGGTTCAAGATCTGTCAGACGTCCCCTCAAGCTGCATAGAAACTAAAAAAGCAGTAGCCTGCAGAGACTTTCGGCTAGCAGACAGATTGTGAGGATAATTATTTACTGACGGAGTTTTTTTAAATGTGTTTTTAGCTTTTGTTTATTTTTCTGATGGCCTGCAATCTACCCTGCTCATTACGTTAATGAGCACTCCATTTTAACACTTGTTCTATTCTGTTTTTACAGGGACTTCGGGACTTCAACATCTTCAACAAAACATCAAATGGAGTCGAGGAGTGAAGACAGTGAATGTGGTATTACACCCCCCCCCCCTTCTAAATTTAATCTTTTTATACAAGCGTTCCCAGTTGAGTTTTAATCGTGAAATCGACTATTTTAGCCAAAATCACTAAACCTATTTTGCTTTAAAGACAAAAACAAAACCTAACAGAGTAGTGTGATGTCGCACACAGGGAGTTCCATCTTGCCCTGATGGCTAAAATCTGGCTCAAAACTGTCTGGCAGGATTGATCCAATATTGCTTGTCATTATTTTTGCCCCACTAATATTAGCGTGAGGCTATAAGCTCGTGCTCGCACAAACGGCTATCTGTGACAGGGAGGGGAAGTAAGCCCAGTATTGTATTTCTAATGAACCACTGCCTATGGTCTTAAAAAATGTCTTAAAAAAGCAACACAGCTTTTGGATCTTGGCTAAAAACTGCACAATCATAATTAGGAGATCACTTTTAACGATTTTGACAAAAGAAAAAAAAATGCATGTCTATGAAGACTCTCATTTATCCAGGTTGATTCCATTTCCACATCATAGTACAGGGTCGGGCAATTATTTTAAGTCGCATTGGGCCACATTGGGTTATAAAATTGGATAGAAGGGCCGGACCAGGAGCAGATGCGTGGAGTGAAAATGATTTAACATGGAATGTAGATGAAAACATTTGGATTGAAAATTATATTCTAAAACAGAATATTCTAGAGTTTTTAGTTTAAAACTTTTGTTCCCATTTTAGATCTCTATTTTATTGTGAAGCCCTTTGGTACCTTCAAGGAGTTGTAAAGTGTTGTATGAATAAAGTTTCATTCATTCATGATCCTTTTAAGAAAATAAATAACATTATTTATGAAATAAAACCATGACCAAACAACACTATCTATGATTTTCAAAGACAAAAATTCAGGAAAAATATACTGACATTTAAAAACAAAAACAATAAATGATGGATCCTCTCTCGTCATAATTCCTCAGAGACTTTGAGCTCATCTTGCGTCTCACAGTTTGGGCAGCTGCGCTTTCTGTTTTCATCCAGTAATACAGAAAAAGCGAATTTATCTGTCTTCTGCTGCAACTACACATATATCTGTGTTACCTTTTCACCACTACAGAGTTCCCTCCTTTATTGCAGGAGTTTCGTTGTAAAAATAATCGGTGAAATCCACGGAGAATGATTACAGACGTTTTAAATTTATGGTAGTAAAACTCCTCACTGCCTAAATACACTTTTCGCAGACAGACATGAACATTTTCACCATTTTCTCTTGTTTAAATTCTTAAACTTTCATAGAAATTAGGTCCAGGATCTTAAAATGAAAACAAAGATCTGATCACGATCAAAGATTTCTATAGATCTGAGAGCTGCGCGTTTCTGTACAGGAGTTGAGGCACGGACTGGGGAGATTGATTGACAAGGTCTCCAGCCAATCAGGACACAGAACAGAGCGCACTGTTTAAAAAAGGCAGCATGATCGCTCAGATATAATGAGCTAAACCGGGAAAGATGAAATGCGACGTGGAAAGAGAAGACTGTCTTCTGTTCTATTTGACAGTGATTTTAAAGGTTTTCAGGTAGAACACAGACTGCAGAAGGTGGAATAAAATGTCAGATCTTGATCGTGTGGCCAGATTAAAAAAAAAGTGTGTTCGGCGGGCCGGACCAAAGATGGAGGCGGGCCGTATCCAGCCCGCGGGCCGTAGTTTGCCCACCCCTGTCATAGTAGTAGGTTTAGGGGCTGTCATCTGGACTTGGTTTTTAAAGTTAGAAAACGTTTCACCTCTTATCCAAAAGGCTTTGTCAATTCTGACAGAAAGCTAAACCTACTACTATGAAAGAAAATAAATGTACAGTCAGGACCATAAATATTTGGACAGAGACACATTTTTTTCCAATTTAGTTTCTGTACATTACCACAGTGAATTTTCAATAAAACAACTCGGATGCCATTGAAGTGCAGACTTTCAGCTTTTATTCCATGGGTTGAACAAAAAGATTGCAGAAAAATGTGAAAAACTAAAGTTTTTTTTTTTAAACACCACCCCATCATTTCATGGGCTCGTTAGTCATTGGACAAATGAAATAACTGCAAACCAAATGGTCATTCCTCATATTTGGTAGAAAAGCCTTTGTTGGCGATGACAGCCTGAAGTCTTGAACTCATGGACATCAGCAGATGCTGGTTTTCTCCTTCTGAATGCTCTGCCAGGCCTTTACTGCAGCGGCAAACAGTTGCTGTTTGTCTGTGGGCCTTTCTGTCTGAAGTTTAGTCTTCAACAAGTGAAATGCTGCTCAATGGGGTTAAGATCAGGTGACTGACTTGGCCATTCAAGAATATTCCACTTCTTTGCTTTAATAAACTCCTGAGTTGCTTTGGCTGTATGTTTTAGGTCATTGTGCATCTGTATTATGAAACGCCGCCCAATCAGTTTGGCTGCATTCACCTGGAAGAGATTGTGTTTAAAAAATGCTTTCGTTTTTCACATTTTCATGCAATCTTTTTGTTCAATCTATGGAATAAAAGCTGAAAGTCTGCACTTCCATGGCATCTGAGTTGTTTTATTTAAAATTCACTGTGGTAATTGACAGAAACTAAATTAGAAAGAATGTGTCTCTGTCCAAATATTTGTGGTCCTGACTGTAGTTGAAGCTGGACTTGAAGAGCTGCTTCACAGTGCTTCCATGGCTGTTGTGTATGTGCCATTAGGGCATGGGTCTTTAATATTGACATTTTCTCAATTCAGGGAAGACAAAAAGTGTATGATTGTCATTTTAAAATAACCATATTGTTCATACAATGAACAGGACTCAAGACTGAAGAACGGACACGGCAGTGAAAAAGTCTAAAAGTCTAAGAAGCGACCCTTACAAACAGGTATGCTTCCTACATGTTACACTTTTAAAAGTTTCTTAAAAATGGCACAAACTATGTTTTCTAACAACCATTTTTAAGGGAGGGGGGTATTATTTATTATTACATTTCTTGCTTATAGCATATGTAGTTCAAAGATAAAATGTTACTAATAATTGTGCACAAGAGGTACATGTCATCAAAACTGTCTAAATCAGACTTTGAAACATCTCACTGCCAACATTGAAAGACTTGAGTTTCATGAAATTGTCTTATGTCAGCTTTCAATGAAAATGTGAGGTTGTGTGGTTCTTGTTGGGTTTTTAATTAAAATGTTTTCAAAAATGGAGCCCATGGTTTCTACACAGCAGAGAGACTAAGGCATCGATACTGCTGAGACGGGTAACTTTGCACAATACAGAATCATTTCTAACTACACCAGCAACGTGGCTCTGATACTTTATTTCCTTCTTTCAACACAAGATAAGAAAATCTATTTCTGTGGGCTTTCTTTTCTAATGAACATCTGACATTTAGTTAACACTGTTACAAGTAGTCAGACGTTTTCCTGAGCTTTTGATATATATCGTAGCATCTCCTTAGTTTTTGTAAATAAGAAATGCTCATTACCTTGAATCTGGTCTAATCACGTTTTGTACGTTGGTGACTTATAACATTTTTCCTTTCTTTTTCTAAGGAGCTTAAAAAAAAAGGACCTGGTCTTCAGCAGAGTGCCGAGCATTGGAAAAAATTTTAGGAACCTGCATTGAAGGTGGGAGGGTACCAGGAAAAAATGTCTTTCCTGCATAGAAGCTTCGCAGAGGGAGCTGGAAGGACGAACATGGCAGGCAGTCAAGTTTTTTGTTAGGAACAAAATCACAGCACTGAGGCGGTATAGTTCAAAAAGACGTTAGTTTTTGTTAGTTAGAAAGATGTGATTCAACTTTATTTTGTTTTCTTTAATTTAAACCAGTGCTTGTAAATCTAAGTTCCAAATTTAAGCTTCAGACACATGCACTTATTTATCTTAGTGACCTTTTTTTCCGGAAGCACTTAATTTTCATTTGAAGCACGTGTATCGGTCAAAGGTGACCTTTTAATTTCTGAAGCACTTAATTTGTATTTAAAACATATGTATAGGTCAAAGGTGACCTTTAATTTCTGAAGCATTTTATTTGTATTTGAAACAATTGTATAGGTCAAAGGTGACTTTTTTTTCCTGAAGCACTTGATTTCATTTTGTAATTTTTTGACAGGTCAAATGTCACTTTGTTTTTATAAAGCACTTAATTTGAGTTCAACAGGTCTTTGTTTTCTGGTTAAATCTGTGTTTACGTTGTGGAACTCCAGGCCTTTAGGGCTGATGTCGTTTTAGTTTTCCAGATCTTTTTGCTCTACCCCCTTCCGATCCGCTGCCCCGGTGATTCCAGTCAGTTAAAAGTAGGAAAGGGAAAACGAGGGGGAGCCCTAATTTTTGTTTTCCACCAACTCCTGCTTTTGATTGACTGAGCTCACCTGGCCCAGTAGATCAACAGGAAGTAGAAGAAGAAAATCTGGAAAACAAGCAGGATGTCAACACTCCAAACCTGGAGTTCAACAGCCCTGCAGTAAGTGTGTGATAGAACGTTTAACGGGTCAAAGGGAACCTTGTTCTGTCCAACAGCAGTATATTTAGTTTTATAGATTGGTAACTATAAATAAATTGCCCATGTCTCTTATTTGCTGTTCGCAGTTTCCTTCATAACAAACATATTTTGACAGTGAATGATGCCTTGCATGTTTGGTAAATGACTATTAGTCAGGAAGTGTGAAATGAGTACTACAATCCCAATTGCCTTAGTTACAGAGCTGTTAACCAAAGTTAGAGTAACTACTGTTGTATGGGTGGTCCCCATGGGAAACCAAAATTCAGGTTTATTTTTCATGTTAGTGTTTTCAGTATTTGAAATGACAACACTCCTTGAAAAAAAATTACATTATTTTAGCAGTTAAAACCATCTCAGAAAACCTTGTAGAAAAGGTGGATCCCACCAGGAGGGTCCTAGTCATGGGACCTCACGGGGTAAGAAATACGGGTATGTGTGTGTGTGTGTGTGTGTGTGTGTGGGTGTGTGTGTGGGTGTGGGTGTGTGTGGGTGTGTGGGTGTGTGTGTGGGTGTGGGTGTGTGTGGGTGTGGGTGTGTGGAGGATTTGGGCTTTGTTTGTGCAGAAACATACTCTGTGTTTAGGAAGTGACTGGATGTAGGAAGTGACTATGTGTGGATGAAATAACTAAATAAATAGAATAAGAACACACCAGATGTTTGTGTAACATGTGGACTCAAAGGCACATTAACCCTCGTGCTGTCTTGTTAACGCCACGTTAACGTTGGGGGTAGGGTCATTTAGACCCCACAAGACAGGTATTGGCTTGTTCAGCGCACTGTCTTGTGTAGTCTTGCGGGGTCTAGATGACCCCACAAGACTTTTACTTTGGTTGCCTTTCATTTTCTGTGTCCATTTTTGGTTGCCTGAAGTTTAACACTTGTGCTGTCTTGTGGGGTCCAGATGACCCCACTCCCGCCTCCAAGGCACGCTAACGTTGGGAGAGGGGGTCATCTGGACCCCACTAGATGGCACAAGGGTTAAAACATTGAACGTGGGAGTGTCACCAAATACACATTTTTGGGTTAAAATTACAATAGAAAAAAATAAGCTTTTTTTTAATCCTTGTTGGTTATTTATCCATTGAAACATAATTTTAGGAAAACAGAGAGAACATTTACTGATATCAGCTTGTTGACGGCTAAAAGGTGAATAACACAAGCTAGGAAAACTATGAACAGACCTGGCATAAACCAGTGGCTAAAACAAATGTTGTACTGCCTTCCTTGGGAAAGAATAATCTATGTTCATAAAACCAAACAAAACCTATTTGAAGAAATCCGTGGACCCTTTATCAATTATATACAAAATCTAGACCTGACAGATTTTTGATTTCTACTTCCTGGAATTTTGTGACCTCAGCTTACGAGCTTTTGTGAAGGAGTGCTGTGCCGGTACCAGATAAGAGTAGCAATGTTCATTGTTAGGTTTTGTATTATGTATTCGAATTAATGCGTGTTTGTTTTTGTGTAGACACTTGTTTTAAGTAAAATGTCCTACGATACACAGCGTTCGAAATAAGCAGTTATCTTGTTGTCCGAGACAACCAGATTTCACGGAGGACAACCAAAAACGAACCTGATGGTTGTCCGTGTGACAACCTGGTCTTTTATATAGTTTTTGGGAAACCGACGTCCGACTTTTTAAGATAAAACCGAGTGTACACCAACGATGTCACGTGACTTCCGGATGAACCGAGTACGCCTGAAGACATCGCAAAATGACAACATTGCACCTGCATGTCTTGTTCAGGGATATTAGTCTTTACTGTTACTGCATCACAATGGAAACATGGTATCATTTACACATGCGTTTATTTGAAATGGATGTTAGATCATATTATAACTTTTCATCACATTTAAATATTACTTTATAATTGGAATGCTGTACCAGTCCCAGTCCATACAAGTGTTCTAAATTTTAAAACTACTCATCAGGTTACAGTGTTGGTTAATGTAATCAATTTTCTGATATATTATAGGGTAAGATAAAGTATTCTCATTTGACCGTGACAGTATTTGATTTACATGGCAAGACTTTGTGTAACCAGATGCTTCAATCTTTAGTAAAATGTTTGTTTTTAATATTTAAAGAGTTTTTAAATGTCCATCATAAGAGGCAGCCGATATTAGATGTATAGAAGAAATAAAGATGTAAGTTCTGACATCTGAGTAGGTTTGGTTGCTGTTGAATATCGGTATCCAAGGACAACCAAATATTACTTTTTTCCCCTTAATTCTAATGCTGGATACATTTTTTTATCCTTTTCTTTTTTATAAGGAAAAGTAACTAGTGTTATTGAAGTTGCTGTGTTGTCACGTCTCATTCTTTAATACAAAGTTGTGGGGGGGGGGGGCGTGTACAGGAAATGTGGGGGAAATTTGTGAGTGTTTTGCAGGGAGAAAGTGTTAGTTTCCAACATGACGGTGTGTGTTTGTGCAGACGTCCAGAGACCTGGCTTGCTTTCTCCAGCTGGATCACGTGAACGTCTACCTGGGCCAGGACTACAAAAGCAAGTACAAGGCTCCTACAGATTACTGCATGGTGATGAAGGTAAGAGCCCATCGCTGCCATGAGACTCTGCTGCCCCCTGGTGGCCACCAATGATAGGATTGTGTGATGATTTGTCAATCATGCTTGGTACGTGTGCAGCACCCTCAGATCCAGAAGAAGTCTCAGTATATAAAGTACCTGTGCTGTGATGACATCAGAACCCTGCAGCAGTGGGTCAACAGTATTCGCATCGCAAAGGTAACAAAACAAACTTTTTTTTTAGCACAATTGCTCACTTTGAATTTTTAACAGGAATAAATCTTATCATGAAATGAAATTCACACGTTTTATTATTTGTCAATAAGTCAGTATGTTGAAAGAAGCTGCAGTATTTTTATTTCTTAGAGTTTAATCCAGACTTTCAGACTTTCTGTATTAAAACAATGAACAACTTCTGAAACTGAACATGTTGAGCATTTAACACATTTATACTTTAGACCCTGGATATTTTCCTTTTGCTCTTTAAAATTCTTTAGTGCACCATAGCGGGGTAACGATTCGTTTTAACCATGACTTCATTCATGATCTGTGATGCCGATACGATTATTAGTCAATATTGGTTCATCCTGACTGAACTAAATCCAGATCCAGGATCCAGATCCTCTGAACTAAAGTGGATCCAGATCCTCTGACCTAAAGCGGATCCAGATCATCTTCATCCAAACTTCCAGCAGTGAGACTCAGACAGACATTCCTGCTACTGAACAGTTTTCCAGATTCTTGGATTTCTTCCAGATCATCAAGTTAATGACATCTGTGTCCAAACCAACAAGTAAACTAGAATGAATGTCAAATCCATTCACATGTTAGTTTCCTAAAGTTCACCACTGTTGTTTTTCCACATCCAAAGAATCCAAAGGGAACATTCTTAGAACATTCTAGACACTGGATGGTCACATGACTTTATTCACAGTCTGTCCACACATTGGACTGGAATGATGGACGGATCCGTGTTCATGACATCACATGTGTGTTGTCCTCTGTGATTGGTTGGTTTTATCTTATAGTAAAACAAATGTGCCACGTCTCAATCCTAAATGGTATCTTCCAACATTTATTTTGTTTTGAAACTATTTTATGATGGTTCTGGTCAATCTTGCCTCAGACAGACTGTAGATCAATTTATTGATTAATGGCTACACCCCTAGTACACACAGACTGTGTACACACATCTGCACTCCTTAATGTCTGAATGTTGTTTAAACTCAAGAGTTGAGCCGATCTCCCCCCCCCCCCCCCCCGCCGGCGTCCATGTCAGTACTGTGATTTTGTGTCTGACCCTCAGTACGGGAAGCAGCTGTACATCAACTTCCAGGAAGCGTCGAGGAAATCAGAGGCAGCCTATGATTGGACCTCTCTCTCCTCTTCCTCCATGAAATCAGGATCCAGCTCCTCCAGCCTTCCCGGTGGGTTCATCTGTGAGGAGAGCAGAAAGGGCTCAACATGCTCCACACGAGTTCAAACATTCACACATTTAACATTAGGTTCAAACAGCACAGTGCTCTGGTCGGCCTCTGATCCACAGCCTTCAACAGCTCCCCACTTGCTTTTTCTGTTTGGGTTTTCGTTGGAGTTACAGCAGGTTGAGCTCTCTCAGATCTCTGATAAAAAAGTCCATTGCATGTCCTCAACTCTGCACTGACCAAAGATTCCCTTGTGAGCAGAGTCTCAGTCCAACTCCAGCCAATCAGACAGCGGCGTGTCGGAGATGATCTCATCCGGACACACCCGCAGCCAGAGTGTGGTCAGCTCCGTGTTCTCCGACGCCTGGAGGAGAGGAACACAGGGAGAGGTGTGACGGCAAACACGCATGTTCAGTTAACTCTTCATTTGATGACTGTTCTCCCCCCCCCTTCCTGTTTGTTTCATCCTTTCCACCTGTACCTGCAGATGAAGATTGACAGCATCAGCCGACCAATCCCTGTGCAGATGCCCACTCCGTTCCCCCCGCCCACCTCCTTCTCTCAGCCTCCGACTCCGCCTCCACAAGGCAGCCACCCTGAAAGTCTCCTGCAGTCTGAGGACTCCTCCTCCTGCCACCCCTCACCTCCTCTGCCCCCGCCCCCCACAGCAGACCCACCGCCCCCCACCTATGTGAAGTACAGCACATTGGCTCGCCTGCAGACCCAGACTCAGTCCACGATGGCGTCCGGGGGCTTTGCCGCCTCGGCGCCGGCCCCCTTGCAGCCCGCCAAACTGAACTACAACACTCTGCCCGCTGGTTATTGCACCTCATCTCCCTCTCCTCCTCCTCCACCTCCCCCTCCACCCACCATGCCGGCTCCTGGCTCGGCCATGGCCGCCCTCAAGTTTGGTCCACCGAGCCCCTCTGCTGTCCTTCCAGCACCCCCCATGGAGGTGGAGGAGGAGGAGGAGGAGGGACCCCACTTGTTCTACCTCCCACCTCCACCAGAAAGCCTTGAAGCCAACAGGCTGCCGCCTCCCCCCCCGGCGGAGCTGCCCCCTGACTGCTGCCCCCAGCTCTCCAATTCTGGTCTGCAGCAGTTTCTGGCTCAGAAGTTTCCCAACATGGTGTACGACTTCAGCTCTGCAGAAGCCGACCAATCCACCCCCCCAGCACCCCCACCGGCAGGACTCTCCCCCCCCACGTCTCTGCCAGTTCTACCGCCCAGCTCCCCCAGTGCGCCTCCCCCCGCTCCTCCTAAAACCTTCACGTGTGCGTTTCCCAAACCTTCTGGGCCCTCCTCCCTTCCCATTGCCCTCTCCCCCGTGTCTCCCACCCCGATGGGCCACGGGCCGGTCAGGAAGCAGCAGAGTTTCTCCACAGGACACTCCCCAAATCAGCCCCCTCCCACTCTGCCCAAGCAGCACAGCCTCTCCTCCAAAAACCTGGCCGTCTCTCCCCCTTCGTGCCCCCTCCCCATCTCCATCGCAGCTGCCACCTCCTCTTTGGTGAAACAAATTGTCAACCAGTTTCCACAAAACTCCTCAGTGTCTGCCCCCAGCAGCTCCACCCCTCAGAGCCCCCCAGCAGTGAAGGCCAAGCCAAAGTGGCAGCCTGGGGGTGTCGTGGCTCCACAGTCCCCTGAGTTTCCGCCGCCGCCTCCCGACAGCTCACTGACGGAGCTCCCTCCTCCCGCCTCCTTTAAGACAGGTTCCCCCATCAAGAAGTCCCCGTCCACCTCCTCCATGGGCTCCACCAAGCGGGGGCCTCCTCCGGCACCACAGAGAGCCTCCTCCATCCGGGACGCTCCAGAGGAGAGACCCAAGAAGGTGGAGAGTCTGGTCAACATGTTTGGCCAAGCCCCACCCTCAGGGACTCCGTCGAGTTCTTCCTCAGCCACGTGCTCCCCCTCCAAAGACTCCCTCGCCGCTCCGCTCCCCAAACCCGGGAAGCTCAACTTATCCAACCTGCCTCTGGCGCTTCAGGGGCTTCAGACGGGCCAACAGCACCAGCCTACCGACTTCTCCGCTCCTCCTCTCCCGCCTCCACCCTCGCAGCTCGTACGCGTGGACTCCTCCCCCGACTACTTCCCCCCTCCTCCCTCCGATTCTGAGCTCTTCCCTCCTCCACCCCATCCATCAGAGTTCCACCACCCTCCAAAGGTGGCTGTGGTGAACCCGCAACCTCAGGCGCAGCAGACCCCGCCCTCTGCGAGCGTGATTTCTTCCTCATCGTCATGGAAACAAAGCTCACTGAAAAGGGGCTCGGTTCCCCCGCCCACAATAAATCGGCGTGCCAGCAACACAGCTCATAAAGACCTCTCCACCTCAATGCCTCTTGCCCCTCCAAATATGTCTCAGACTCCGCCCCCCTCACTGTCTTCCTACTCCTCCTCATCCCCAGTGCCCCCAACCTCGCCAAAATCTGGGGGGTCGGGGTCTCTTGCTTTTAAACCTCACTTCCTAGAAGACCTGAACCGCACTCTGAAGAGGAAGTCGGTGTCTCGCCATGGCTCACTGACCTCCTCCCACCTGATCTCCTCCTCCAAGATGGAGCCTATGGGCACCATGGACGACATGGCGCTGCTCCCGCCTCCTCCCCCTGAGCTCCTGCATCAGCAGCAGGGGGTCCGAGGACACTGCCACACTCTGTCCCGCCACCAGCCGCGCTCCCACTCCACAAAACATGCCAACATCTCAGGCTATGCAACACTGAGGCGAGGCCCGCCCCCTGCCCCTCCCAAACGGGACCAAAGCACCAAACTGACCAGTGAGTGGTAGAGACTGAGGGCAGTGGCGTGAGCGAGCTCGCCCAATAGGGTTCCTTCATTTTGTCGTGGTTCCTCATCCTCAGATAACCATCCTGATCCAAAGCAAGTAGTAAACTGTGTATCCTTAATCCAGGCAGACTGTTAATGTTAGCCGTGTTACTCCCTCAAAAAAGATTTACATGCATACATACATGCATGTATGCATACATACATGTATACATACGTACATATATATATATATATATATATATATATATATATACATACATACATACATACATGCAGACATATATATGTATATATATATGTATATATATATATACATATATATATACATATATATATATATATATATGTATATATATATGTGTGTGTGTGTGTGTGTATATATATATATATATATATATATATATATATATATATATATATATATATATATATATATATATATATATATATATATATACATGCATACATACATACATGCCTGTATGCATACATACACACATACATATATGCATACATATATATATATATATATGTATGCATGCATGCATGTATATATACATATATATATACACACACACATATATATACATATATACATACATGCATACATATATATATGCATGCATGCATGCATATATATATATATACATACATGCATGCATGCCATGTATGAATGCATACATACACACATCAATACATTTTCACTTCACTGCAGCTTTGCATTGAAACAATGACGACAGCAGGAGAAACTCTTGACTGCAGGAGAACAGGTACTCTGCACACAGACATGAAGGACGAATGCGGGAGAACATGGAGGGAGGAAGGAACAATGCTTTGTATAGAAATGAATACGGGGGGGGGGGGGGGGGGCAGCATTGGAAATTTTAACTTTTGTTTGTTTAAATATAAAATTATTTAATACTGAAAGAATCGGATTTTGTCTTTTTTGTACAGACGGTTGAGTTTATCTGAAAAGCGTGTTTTCTTATTGCGAAATACTCATTCATGTTTGCATAATTTATGCAGGATTCGTAGAGTTTGAGGTTTTGTTGGGAATGAGACTTCAGGGGAACCCCTCTTTCAGTCTGGGACAGGGTGGGGGCATGACAATTGGTACCAAACCGAGCCAGTGTGGGCTGCATTGGATTGAACAGATCTATCACCTGTATGACCCTGCAGGATCTCTACTCCCCCACAGTCAAGTGTGCTGATCCGAGCATCCGATTGGATTTCAACAGATCATATCGCCCCCCCAGTTGGAGTCAGGGGTTTGTTGTAGGGACAGTAGTGATGAGCCCCGCCTCTTCTCAGACGGGTCACTCACCCACAGTCATTTATTTATCACCTGGAGTCATCTGGGATTGAAGGGTTTCGTGGGGGCCTGGACACCTGCCCACAGGTGTGGAAATATCACACTCGTCTGTTTTGCTGCTTTGATCCGTTATAAGAACCGTCTTTTGTCTTTAGAATTTTGCTTTTAGTTGCATTTTTTTTCAGAATGTCCATCATTGCTCCTTTGAAATTTAACTTGAAACTCAATGAAAACATTTCACCAAAACAGGAAGACGGTTTTTAAAAGATTTATCAGAAGAAAGAGTCCTTCACTTCTGATATATTTGTTTTCCATCTAATAAAGGGTCTCTAATAAATGTGCCTTAGGACAGTGGTCTCCAACCTTTTTCAGGCCACAGACCAGTTTAATGATGAACTATATTTTCACAGACCGGTCTGAAGTTTGTGTTTAGTATTTCTAAGCTTCCAGTTTCTATAAAAATATGTTTTTCTAATTAAAATGCTACAAAAAATGTAGCTTAAAAAAACCTCCAAACATTAGTAAAAAAATGCTTTAGATGACAAAGTTGTTGATTTGTAGAAGTTGTTTCTGATTTGTAAATAATTCAATTAAACCAACATTAGAGTTTTTTTTCCATATAGACCATTCTAACACTGAGAACTCAACCCAGTTTCAGATCATCTTTCAGGACACAAAGATTGATCCGATTTTCTTTGAAAATAACTTCTGATTAGCTCTATTTTAACATAAAGGAACATTTTCTGTGCTAAAGTTTAATCCTCATATTCAACCTTGCTGTAGGAAAATTCATAAATGTCCTTTTTACAAGTTGACCCAAATCAGAAACAACTTCCACAAATCAGCAACTTCATTTGACTGAACCTTCATTCTTTGTGATGAAGATGAAGATCCCAACCGGAGGCTAACTTCAGCCAACTTTAAGGTGTGACGGATAAATAAAGCAAAATAGAACGACACAACCGTCGCTAAACTGCTATTTACTAAATAGATCAATAAACATGAATCCACCGTGTCTGCATCTTTATATCTGCGTGTGAAACATTCAGAAGTCAGTCGCTGCACATTAAGGCTTCTGCTACGTGAGAACAACTGTCCTAATAAATCCACATTTGGAGGAAAACTCCTGCTTTTGTCTGCAAACAGCAGCTTTACGTTTCTTTGAAGGATCTTCTTTGGTTTCCTCGCTGAATCTTTGGTGAACAGAATCCGGTAGTTTTTCAAAATAAAACTTCCATTAGTATCAGAAAATAAAGTAAACAGAGATAATTGAAGTTGGAGGATCCATTGTGTTTTCTGTCAGCGGCCCACAGACCGGCCTGAGGGTTTGAGACCACTGCTCTGAACAACTTTAATCAGTTTTCTTGTCCTACAAAACTGAGTAAAACTCGAGTTAAAATATATTCATGAAAGACTTTTTCCCAAATAAAAGCAACAAATTTTGACAATATGTGTCAGCAATGTTGAGCCAGTATTATTGTAGTTCTGGTCAAAGGGTCAAAGAGAGTTAGGAACATTTAGAAACAGTCCAGCCCTCCAAATGCAATTTCGTTGCTTTAATAACGATGACAAATAAAAAATGAATCTTGAGACGGTGAACTGGGATGGCTGGTTTTAAACAGGAAGTAACGTACGACCACAACCAAATACAGATGTTGTCGTCTCTCACTGACTGGCAGCCTTCACTATGTAGCCTGCTTTATTTTTTTAATTGTACTGTTTCAAACTTGAAAAAATCTGGGATCTAATATTCACATCTTCATCTTATCTGCCCCTGGGACATCTCAGATGCATTTAGCCCCACCTTCAAGCTGTCAAAGATGAGGTTAACTAGGTGAGTTCACCAGGTAATTGTCAGGGCTTGTTACACAATAAAGTTCATTTGTGTTCACACATTTGTTTTCCATAGTGATTCCAATCGTACAACAGAAGTGAGCAGAGAAATGACTTTAATTTTTTACTGAAATTGTGTTTCAAGTATGTGTGTTCTTTGGTGCCACACTTGTTTGCCAGTTTTTTTTGGGGGGGGAAGCCAAACTTTTATTTTGTCTGCATGAAATCTGAGAAAACAGCTGGTTCCTGTTGCCCAGTGTGACGTTGGAGATGGGCCTTATGGGGCATCTGGGTCCTTCAGACTGCAGTCAGTTCCTTCGGCGCTCCTGGTCCAAACACAGAGAAAAGAAGGTGATTAAGGTGATCTGGTCTTTTTTTCCTCTTCCTCCTCGTCACTGATCTGATGTCTACTGAAGATCCCAGAAGGACAGACAAAGTAGCATGTTAAAACGCACATGGACAGATGAGCCTGTCACTGCTTCTCCATGAGGCCAACGTTTCATGCAGTATAGGTTGATTCAATTCGATTTACCAACTTGCCATAGACAGATGGATCTGGTTGGATTGTAGGAATAGAAATCGATTCATTGAGTAACCCTTGTTCTATCCTAGGCACTTTAACATTGGGAGTTGGGTCATCTAGACCCACTAGACAGTGCTCTGAACCTTTTTTCTTCAATGATTTGTGATCTTCACTGGTGTCCATGGATTACATGAAATCTTTCCACCTTTATCCACCTTTGTCATGGTAGGAGAACACCTCAATGGAAGGGGGTGGGGGTCATAGGATAGCACAAGGGTTATTCGTTACACCCCTACTTTCTATCCATGTCAACCGGTCATCAGAGTAAAACCAGAACTTCCATGACCTCATGTCTTTGTCTGAATGGTAAATCATCAGAACAGCTCAGTGGCTCTGTGGTAGAAAGTCCTGAGCCCAAATCCAGGCAGAGTCATACCAAATGTTCTGAAAGTGGGACCGAATGCCTCCCTCCCTGACACTCAGCATGAAGGGGTTGGATGGGGGGGGTTAAACCTCCAAATGGTTTCCGAGCACAGTCTGTAGTAGGTGTCAAATGGGGAGAACAAATGTCCCACACCTAGGAGCCTGACAGCTGATGGGACCTTAATAATTCCTTATTTTTGTCTGGGATCCATCTGAACAACAACAGCTAGACGGGGAAGGATCCCCCCTGTGGTTCATGTCAAGACCGATGCTTCTATAGACTGAAAAGGCTACCAGTACGTCGATCCACTGGGACTCGGCGAACAGGTACAGCGCTCTTCTGTCAGTGCGCAGCACCAGCGTGTTCTCCACCCGCAGCCTCCTCATGTCCCTCTCTCCGTCTGCAATGAAGATCTGCAGAAGTCGTGGTTATTGTTTCACACAACACGGTTCTGAGCACAGCTCCAAAGAGAAGCAGCAGACCATATCACTTACCTTCAGGGCTTCATCCTGTGGCCTCTGAGGGGGTTGAACCCGCGCGCAGCTGCAGGTGTCCGCTGACGTTCCCTGGCTTCCCGGGTCTCCCTGCAGGCCTGGCAGGATGTACACTGAAACACAGGTCACATGATCGAAACCAGGACAGCAGGATGAGTCCATTTGTGTTCTGCTCCTGGTTTGAACTGTAGTTTCATTCCTTATCAAAGTCAGTCTTCAACTTCCATCCATCCATCTTCTAAACCCGTATTTGTTCCTTTCGGGGTCACAGGCTGCTGGAGCCTATCCCGGCCACACGTTGGCGAAGGCAGGGGGCATCCTGGACAGGTCGCCAGTCTGTCGCAGAGCAACACGAATCACACACCCATTCACACCTAGGGACAATTTAGAGTAACCAAATAAACAAATTTGGAGAGTGGGAGGATCCCCCTGTGGGCTGTGTGAGGGGTGTGAGAGTGCTGCTCATATAAGTGCTGCGCCTTGGATGCAGCCTAGCTGTTAGAAATTCACAAATTAGACAATCAGAGCATATACTAACCACTGTCTTTGTATGGTTATAGCATCATGCAACAGCATCAGCCATACCTCATTAGTGTATGTAACTCCCATTAGCCTTACGAATACTTCACAATGAACTTACCACAGGCACAAAAACCCTATATTCCATTTTTAAACCCTAATTTCTGACCCTAACTTTACTGATGTATCTTGAGGTGGCCGTACGAGCCTCAAGGGACTGCAAGACGTACCTGCCACTCTTCTCCACAACCCCCCACAGGCCTGAACAACCCAAACACCCACAGCATCTCTGCAGGTTTTTATGTTCACATACCTTGTCCAGGAAGACCAGGCCCTCCAGCTAAACCTGCTGGTCCTGCTGAACCGCGATTACCTTGCAATCCTGTGGGTCCATAAGAACCCTTCAATCCCTGCACACACACACAAAAATCTGACTGTTGCTGTGCATCAAAAGTCTCATGTAAGAAATACATTTTATAGTAATCTCACAACAACTGGCTGTGTGTAATCCTGGGATCTCTAGCAGTGGATGTGGATTATTTCTAAGTGAGCATTGCAGTCCTCGAGTCATCATGGCGGTCAAGAGAATGATGCATGTCTGCAGCTTCTAGTTATGATGATCTGTCTTTATCTGAACTTTGTGACAGTAAACATTGATTTGATGTGGTATTCTTGAGAATACCATGGTTCCTCTTGCTCCCATGTCTCCTCTGGGTCCCATGTCCCCCTTCTGCCCCGTATTTCCTTTCTGACCAGGATTGCCCTGAAACAGTAAAGGTCATTCTCCTAACAGCCAGTGAATCCATGCAATTCCGTTTGATTCAAAGTGGCCGGTGCTTTACCTTCTCTCCTGGCTCACCAGGGGGGCCAGACTCGCCCTGCAGACCCACACAGACTGAAATGCAGTTCATGAGGGAATAAAAAGACTAAAACAGACAGAAGCTGCTTACCTTCTCACCACTGAGGCCACCAATGCCTTTAAAGCCTTTATCACCCTGAAGAATTCACAAAAGAGAAGATGAAACCAAGAAGAACTACGTAAGCCGTGATGTTCATTTCTTTTTGGATTTTAAAATCAGGGGTACAACAAAACTCACGGTTGGTTCAGATCGTCTTACACTTTAGAGTCACAGTTCAGATCATTTTTTTGGATTGGTAAAAGTGAAAACAGTACAAAAAAACAAGATAAAAGCTTTTTGAAAAGATGTAAACATGTATTTAATAAAACATATAAAGTACTTCAAAACATATGTACACACACAGATACAGTGGGGATCAAAGGTTTGGGACCCCAGGTAAAACTTTGTACTATTGTGCATAAAGGAGCCACGGAAAGATGGAAAAATCTTCAATAGTCTCACGGATCGTTCACAATCAGTGTTTGCAAAGACCAGGTGATTTCAATGTCAAAGACTTTTCACATTCCATCATCCATTTTAGAGGAACATAAACACTCACCTGAGCACAGGTGTTAGCTCACCTTTGCACTAATAGTTTGCATGATTGAATTAAATATTTCACACTAGTTGGTTTGAAGGCATAAGTATGCGTGTGTGAACACTATTTGTATTGTGTACATGTTGACAGGTGAACATTATTTGAGCCAGCAGGTGTGTTGATAACATTTGAGTGTGTGTGGAAAGGCCCCGCCCCTATAGACTTGTATTACATCTGAACCTCACTGTAATGATAAACATCCAGGAACTTGTTGCTTTATGCTGCTTCATGGTTTTATCCCCCCCCCCCCCCCCCCCCTTCTATAATCACCCTCCTACTTTTCCGTCCGGTCCAACACAAAAGATTTTCAAATACGATTAAAATGAATAAAGTTTGGCCTCAATTCCAAAAGGGGTTTATTCAGACATACCTCTGGTTTATCTGAAGATTAATAACCCCTTTTGTTAAAGTAAAATACGTCCAACACAAGAGGCCCTCAGCTCTCATCTGGTTGCCCAGCTGTTGGACAGGACAAGTTAAAAAAAATAAAAATGTAAAACTTTAAGAAAAAAAGACTGGAGAAGAAAGGGCTCAGAGTTTATTGGAACGAACCTCTGTCCAACCATTAAGCACGGGGGCGGATCAATCATGCTTTGGGGTTGTATTTCACGAGTCAAAAAAGGATAGATTCAACCTAAGTTTGGACCCTAACTTAATGCCATCCTTGAAAAAGCCGAAGTGGAAGAGAGGATGGCTTCTACAAATGACAAATGACCCTAAACACACCTCCAAATCCATGCCGTTGCACATTAGGAGGCATGAACTGAAGGTTTTCCCATGGCCTTCCCTATCCCCTGGCCTCAACGCCATTGACTATAGATAGGGCTGTGGAAGTTCAGATCCGATTCAATTCACAAATCCAACTCAACGATTGACAGATCGAACCACGAGTCTGAATATTTAATCTGATCTGTTTTTACAGTTCCTATGTTTGTCAATATAAAGCATTTGTGCAATTCAGTGCAAATGGTCTTAGATGAAAAAAACCCCAAAACAATTGGTTTAACCCAACCATGAAAGAAGACAGAGGAGCGAGCTTGAAGAGAAAAGAAAGCTCGTACATCACCTACCCTCAGTCCAGCAAGTCCTTTGCTTCCCTGTGAAAACAAAACACAAATGAGAGCTGAGATTCCTCCGGTATCCAGGATCCACATCAGTGACCTTTAGAGCTCTGAAGGTCAGACTCAGTAAACCTCATCTTTGCATGTCCCCATGAATGCTGACAGCCCATGTTGACGTGTTTCCTTTAAAATTAGCATGTGTATTTAAATTTGACCAATATATTATCTTGTTTAAATTGGGATGTGTTGTGTCACTTGTTTTTCTACAAAGGTTTGCACTTTGACAGTTAAACAAGAGAAAAAAGTGTGAAAATGTTCATGACTGTCTGACAAAAGTGTGTGAAGTGTTTGCATTTTCTTTTTTAGAACGTAGCCCCAGTAATAAATGAGGTCAGCAAAGTAGCAGCTGAAACCCACACAGCCGCCATCCTGCCCGATGACAGGGATTGAATGGGTGAGACTGGGATTACTATTCATTCTTACTTGATGGGATTAGGACATCCCTGGTTCGGCTCACAGTTCACATGGGAAAAGGAACAAGAAGAACTTTTCTTTCACCATAAATATGTCCAAAGATTAGCAGATAACCCTAAATGGAAACGGCCTCTGAGGCAACATTTCTCCTGATGACCTGATGATCCAAACGTCTGCAGTCGTCTGTTTTGACAGGAACAGGTTAGGTCTGTACCTTTATCAGGCCAGAAGTCCCGATGTCGCCGTACAGCCCCCTCCAGCCCCGGTCACCCTTCTCTCCCTGTAAACACAAGTTTGGTCCCACATTACAGATTACATTCAGTCAGAGTCATTATTTCATTTACATGACTGTTGTCTCAGAATTGTAAAGTTTCATTATCCATCTGTCAGTGCCCTTGTTTTTTATTTGAACTGTCAGCTAGTGCAACTTGCATCTTTTGCATTTGTCTGCTACTCTGCTCCTTACAATAATTCCTTAAGGTGGGCTTGTTTAATTTCTGTTGTAATACAAACTGTTGTTTTTTTTGTTTTGTTTTTTTTGTGATACCAAGTTAATGCTTGCTTTAGGAAAACTTGAAATGTTTCAGCTAAGCAGCTGCATCTTCCTTTATTAAAGCACTTTTTTTTTGCACTTTGGTCCACAGGATTTGCAGTGCATGAAGTGGTATTTGGTCTATCATGAGTACTTTTTTAAATGTTAAATATTACTCTCTCCAAGACCAGCTGGGATTATGTGGGAGGCAGGCTGTTACCTTTTGTCCTGGTGGTCCAAGAGCTCCTTGTAATCCTGCTTCTCCTGACTGACCCTTCACACCCGTCAGACCCTAAAACAACAACTGAAATGAGTGTTCTTCAAATGGTCCTTGTTGGTTTAAAAACAGAGTATCAACCAGCTGCTGTTAACCTGTTTTCCCCTGGTTCCTTTACAGCCCTGCAAATACAAACAACCAGCTGCCTGATTATCTTGAAAGGAATGTAAAGTTTTTCAACGAAGCTGTTGAATCTGAATGATAACAGTTTGTTGCACCTTTTCTCCCTTGGATCCTGTGATGTGTTCAGTCATGTCAACCTGTGGAGACACACATGAGACAGCAACATCCTTTTCTTTACGAAGGCTATAGTCTACAGAATTCTACTAATGCAGATCATCTCAGACAAAAGAACTAGTCACCGTCAGTCCTGCTTTACGATTGATCGGAAGAAACATCGGAGGTGGAAGAGGAGGGGGGAAGAATTCGCATTTGGTAGCTGACCATGTGCTGCTCTTGCTCAATGGAAATCCTGCAGACAGCAACTGGATGATCGGCTTTCAAGAGGAACCAAACAATGTTCTCAAACCTCAGCGTCCCAGAGTCTCTTCAGTGTCCTTCTTCAGTGTCCTAGAAGATCTAGGACACTGAAGAAGAACACGCGTGGACAAAAGTGATGGAGATCCATGTCCTTGAATTCTGCATTCATACTCACCAGTGGTTATGGAAGAAGACGCTGTTTGGAGACCACTGAGCAAGGCACTTAATCCGAAAACAAGCTCAGTTAGCATTTCTTCTTTTTGTGTCCTGTGATGACCGGGGAAGAACAAAACAAAAGTCTTTCTTAAGTGTACAAAGCTAAATTTATCCACGCAAACTGTTGTTATTAAGAAAGTGCTTCTCATGCTTCTTGAAACGTTTTACAATTAAAAACAAGACATAGGTACAACATTTCAAATAAAACCAACACAAAATGAATAAGGGCATGGAATCCAAACTGTAAATGATAAAAGAAATGTACGGCATGAATGGAAGTGCAGCACTGTTAGTTAGCTGCTGGTTAACCCTCCTAATGGTGGTTGAGCCGTTCTCACAGCTGCATCATTTACTAAAGTTACAAACCATTATTTGGGAAAAAGAACTTTCAAATAGTTTTCTTTCATCATTACAAACAACCATGACTTTGTTTCTGAGACCAGATCATGACACATGACAATCAAAAATAGAATTTATAAAAACTGATTTCCACAACCATAAGTATTTTCTTATCTAGATCTTTATTCCTCCATGAATCACGATCTCAGGGGGAAAAAAGTCTTATAACCTTGAACCTTTTCTGGAAGATATTTTAAACATGTTCCAGAAGAAACTGCAGAGTTGATGCTGTATTGCTGACTGAAAATGAAACCTAAAGGGTAATAATTGGAAAAAACTAAATCAAGAAATGATCAAAGTTGACCATAAATAAAGTGAAAACAGCACAATAACAGAAAATATATGTTTGTGAAAAGCCGGGTATCGAACCAGCGAGCTTCTGCACCAAGGATTCCCCATGTATTTCAATGGAGGCAGAAATCCTGTAAATCCTGGAATATCTTGAAAAGTTTAAGGATTTGAAGGACCAAAAGTCACAGCTGGAAAAAGCTGAAAGAGATGAACATTTGAATAGTTGAATGGTTGAAATAGATGAAAAATTAAGTGGCAAAAAATGGAGGAAGATACTAGAATAAAGAAAGAGAAACAGGAAAACCATGGATTGAAGGATTTATGATGTTGGCTGAAGCAGTTAACCTTACATTTATTCACAAACCTACCTTTAGAGCCGCTTCCTCTTAAATCCTGCAGAGGTGGAGCTCAGTCTGGCAAGCTTGCGTTCTGACTCGTCTCAGTGTAGCATAGAAATGCAGTGCAGCCTCTGGCACTGCTCCGCAGAAAGACTCAGATAATTACTCTGAGTCCAGAAACTGCTGCCTCATCAAACCCAGAGAGAGAATGTGAGCACAGACCACACTGAAGAGGAGTTTTTTCCGGGGGCCTTTAGAGAACATTGAAATATACTTTTAGATCCTTTTTTCTTGCCCCCAAACTCACAAGAATAGTAAACTCAAAGAATCGTGTTTGTGAAAGAAAAAAAAAACTCTCAATGAAAGCAGGGCGGGAATATGTGGATCTGATGCTGTCAACAACAGACTGTTCTGCATACCAGGATGGTCTGGCAGCCAGGGAGAGTGAGCAGAGACGTTTTGCCTCAAACACAAAAATCCGGACAAAGTTTCTGTGTCTGAAGGCAGAGTTTACTGTCAGACACAGGCTGCTCCAAAGCTTAAATAATAGCTCAAATAATAAGGCTAATGGACGAGCCAGCACAGCCTTTATGCAGGGTTCACACCCAAAGCAAATTTGCATGTCAAGTTTGCATTGGCCGCCTCTGTTTGGACGTGAAAAAGAGACCTAAAAATTATCTACCTCATCCCCCTTACCCGCAATAAAAAATAATGAGATATACTGTGTGCGTTTCTTTTGATTCACTTTTTTATGCTAAGTTTACTTATTTATCTTCACGCACCAACTAGTTTGTGGTTTTACTGCAGTCAGTTGTTTCCTCTGCTACATGATAAAATCCTCCTGAGAAACATTTGATGTCATCTTTCTTTGGTTAAAGCATTTGCAAAATGTAAAAAGTTTGCATTACTGAAGGAAACCTTATTTACAGTGAAAGCACATGTTCCCCTCACGGCTAATTTTCAGAACTTAACCCTCCCGATTAAGGAGGGACAAATCACAGCTAGGGACCAATCACATGAGCTCCTCATTCCGTCACCCAGATGTAATCTTCACTATTAGAATTATTATTATTTCTAAACTCAATCGGTTAATGTGGAAAAGTTAGGTTTCAATGGACGTTATGACAGAATACATTAGTCCCTAGAAATGTTATCAAAAGTAAACATTAAACCTCAAACGATCTTATTTTACGGGATTTTCCCCAAGAAAAGGAGACACTCACGTCACATGACCCCACGTAAGCCTGCAGATATGAATGGAAAAGCTGGTTAACCCTTGTGCTATCTTAGATGACCCCCCCCCTCCATTGACGTGTTCTCCCTACCATGACAAAGGTGGATAAAGGTGGAAAGATTTCATGTAATCCATGGACACCAGTGAAGATCACCAATCATTGAAGAAAAAAGGTTCAGAGCACTGTCTAGTGGGTCTAGATGACCCAACTCCCAACGTTAAAGTGCCTAGGATAGAACAAGGGTTAAAGAAGCAGCCTAGTCTAGTGGGTCCAGAGACACGGAAGTTACCGCTGAAAGCAGCTTCTGCGGCCGGACGGAGAGCATATCAGTGTTTATGAATGACTTATGACTAATTATAAATAATTATTGCGTTCGCACGACTTAATTGTTTCATTCGCACAAATTAATTATTTCGAAGGAACGGAATATTTTCTTGTGGGAACAAGATATTAATCTGTGGGAACGAGATATATTTTAGTTTTTTAATGTCAGGACACGGGATCCATAGTTGCTGATCAAATTCCTAGTCGATATTTGTTCATTTTGAATGATCCGATCCTCTGACCTAAAGCGGATCCAGATCATCTTGATCCAAACTTCCAGCAGTGAGACTCAGACAGACATTCCTGCTACTGAACAGTTTTCCAGATTCTTGGATTTCTTCCAGATCATCAAGTGGAAATGACATCTGTGTCCAAACCAACAAGTAAACTAAAATGAATGTCAAATCCATTCACATGTTAGTTTCCTAAAGTTCACCACTGTTGTTTTTCCACATCCAAAGAATCCAAAGGGAACATTCTTAGAACATTCTAGACACTGGATGGTCACATGACTTTATTCACAGTCTGTCCACACATTGGACTGGAATGATGGACGGATCCGTGTTCATGACATCACATGAGTGTAATGTCCGCTGATGCACTTGGTTGTTTTTATGTTGCAGTAAAATAAGCATACCACGTCTCAATCTTAAGAACATTTATAAAATAAATATTGTGAGAATTTATCGTACAATGGTAAGGTTACCTTTCATTATTTACATAAAATTGTGTTATACAGCGTTTGGTTGTCAGCTTTGCCTGTCCAAACCACTAAACCGAAAGTAACTTTACACACTGACGGTTACGTCGCCATTTTGTCTGACGTCACCGTGAAAAATGTCGATTTGCATTTCTAACTCAGCTGTTCTAACTCTAAATTGTTGAAAAACATACATTTACCACAAATGTTGTCAACTTTATTATTTCAAAATGTAAACAAAAAAATTACAAACGTAAAAAATAATCCACTACTGTGCGTCACGTGCACATGGCGTGTTAGTAAACAAACGCTTTTCCAATGAAGTGCGTCTTTTGGGTCAGCTGACAGGAAGTGACGTTGTGTTGACAAGATGGCAGGACACGAACATCATCATCACTTTTCGCTTTGCTTCTGTGATTTAATGAGGTAAATATCTTCCAACAGTTCAGCTCTTCGCCTGACGTAGAAACTCACGTGAAACTTAAGCGCGTGACAGGAATCACGGGTGTGGTTGAGGCGGGAAACGAGTGCTAGCTTTAGCTTCGCAGCTAGCCGACTCGACCTAAAGTTGAGCTAATCAGGTTGATGTTAGATGGGTTTGTTTCAAACGTCCGTCCGCGGCGTCCCCGCGGTTCCTTGTGTCAAAACACCGCGACTTGACCGCCTCTGTCCTCCGCCGCAGGCTGATGTGGTCTCTGGTGGCGCCCTGCGCCTTCCTCAGCCTGCTCCTGACCCTCGCCCTGCTGCTGGTCCTGCTGGGGCTCCGGCTCTGGCTGCAGGGTCGCCGCAAGGCGCGCTGGGCCCGGGACGGCGGCCCCAGCGTGGCTTTCTTCCACCCGTACTGCAATGCGGGCGGCGGCGGGGAGCGGGTGCTGTGGTGCTCGCTGAGAGCCCTCATGAACAGGTACCGTCCCTGAAACCAAAGCATTTCTTGATCTTTCTCTCATTTGTTGGTGATTTTTTGCACAGAACCAGCAGAACAATGGAACATTTTGGTAGATTGTTTTTGAGCCTCTCCTCATTGCCCCCTTGCCTCCAGATACCCCGGCGTCTCCTTTGTGGTGTACACGGGTGACCAGGGGGTGACGGGCGAGCAGATCCTGGCGGGAGCGCGGCAGCGTTTCAACATCACCTTGCCCCGGCCGGTCTCCTTCGTCTTCCTGCACCGCCGCTCTGCGGTGGAGGCCACTTCCTATCCCCACTTCACCCTTCTGGGTCAGAGCGCCGGCTCCATGTTCCTCGGTATGAGCGGGTTCTGGTGTGTGGCGTGTCCGGCATCAGTCGCTCCTGTCTGACAGCGGTGTATGTGTGTGTTGTAGGATGGGAAGCTCTCACAGCCTTTGTTCCTGATCTGTATGTGGACTCCATGGGTTATGCCTTCACGCTGCCAATCTTCCGCTATCTGGGAGGGTGCAAGGTAGCGAGCTATGTCCACTACCCCACGGTCAGCACCGATATGCTGTCTGTGGTCAGAGACCGGAACCCCAGGTAGGACTGCAGCCACATGACCGAGTGTGTGTGGTGGTGTGGGTGCTCCTCCCTAAAGCTTCTTGGATCTTCGTCCTCTCGTTCCAGATTCAACAACGCCGATTTCATCTCCAGAAACCCGCTGCTGAGCACCATGAAGGTGGTGTACTACTGCTGCTTTGCCCTGCTGTACGGCCTGGCCGGCTCCTGCAGCGACGTCGTCATGGTGAACTCCACCTGGACGCTCGGACACATCCTGGCCCTCTGGAGGTCTCCCAGCCGCACCAGCATCGTCTACCCGCCCTGCGATGTCAGAGCCTTCCTGGACGTCCCTCTGGAAGAGGAGGATGAGGACGATGTGGAGGGATGGGAGGAGCTTGGTCAGGAGCTGGGGGGTGGGGAGGAAGGGGGAGGAAGAAGAGAGGACAAAAAGGGCCACACCATCGTGTCGGTGGGGCAGTTCAGACCAGAGAAGGACCACCAGCTGCAGATCAGAGCCTTTCGTAAGCTGCTGGACGGGAAGGGGGAGGAGCCTGCGGGGCGGGAGTCGCTGCGGCTGGTGCTGGTGGGGGGCTGCAGGAACCAGGAAGACGAGGAGCGGGTGCAGACGCTTCGAGGTCTCTGTCAGGAGCTGGGCGTGGCCGACCGCGTCCAGTTCAAACTGAACGTTCCCTTTGAAGAGCTGAAGAGGGAGCTGGTGAGCGCCACCATCGGGCTGCACACCATGTGGAACGAGCATTTTGGCATAGGTACGACCCCGCCCCCCTTGACGGAGCGCTTCTGTCAGACTGAGAGTGTCGATTTCCATTTAAGATTTATAACCGATCCTAATAAATGTACAAATATTCATGTCTTTTCTGTACTTAACCTAAAAAAAGGTTAGAAAAATCTGCTCTCCGCCTTTAGGCTGCACACCGTCTCAGATTTCTCCGCTGACCGGATCAAACCTTTCTCTGCGTCTGTTCTGTTGTTGCCCTCAGGCGTGGTGGAGTGCATGGCAGCAGGCACCATCGTCCTCGCTCACAAGTCAGGAGGTCCAAAGCTGGACATCGTGGTCCCGTACGACGACAGGCAGACCGGCTTCCTGGCAGACAGCGAGGACAGCTACGCCGCCGCCATGGAAACCATCCTGGCACTGTCGCCAGCCGCCAGACTGGAGATAAGACGCGCCGCCCGCCAATCTGTCAGTCGATTCTCTGACCAGGAGTTCGAAGTGTGTTTCCTCGCCGCCATGGAGTCTCTGATGAGTCAGCTGACGCTTTGAGGAGGAGTGGAGGAGGCGGCACCGGGACGTTTCCATATGGTTCCAGAAAACTGCAGGGCACAAAGTGGGAAAGGTCAAACAAAAGTGGGAAAGGTCAAACGGAAGGATGGGAAAGAGCTTCAGAAACATCAACCCCAGCACAGCTCTGCACTCTTTCACCAGAGAATCAGTCTTTATTGGCTAACCTACAGAACCAAATGGCCACAATAATCTGCAAACATTCCAGCTTTCTGCGTCGCGTCTCCAGACACTGTTAGTGTTCCAGAAGCTTCTGTCCACACGTGTTCACACCAAGGATCAACACGTATGTCACACGCCGAACATGTGACCAGGAGAGACAATGGAATGATTGACCGGATGTGAAGAGGTTTGAAGTGTTTCCTGCTTTTTAGCACTTAACCCAGTTTTAGGGTCCAAGCAACTGACAGATTCCTGTTCCAAGTTCTGTTCACTTCCAGATATTCTTGTTTTGTTTTAAGGACCAAGCATGAAAATAAGACCAGAAATATTATAAACCTAGACTTTAACCACGCATTACTACTATTTACGTTTATTTAAAGAGGATGTTTGGGTTTGTATCATCAGGAAATCATTCTTGGGAATGATTGCAATAAATAAATGAAGGACTTGAGAGGGATTTGGATGTGTTGAGGTGTTTACTGCTGCAAGGAAACATCATGAAGACTCTGCACATCATCTCCCAGACGGCTTTACCCCCCCCATCTCAAGAACAATCCATAATAAATACCTAGCCCCAATAATGCACAGGTGGAGGTTAGAGCAAACAGCTGATTTATCATAATAAAATAAATCAAAAATAGGGATCACCAAAAATGAAGGGGAGAAAAACTCCAGAAAGTTTGAGTTTTGAACACGGAAATCATGGAAAGATGTTCTTTGTGAAACCATCTCTCAGTGGACATTTGAGGAACTACACCTGATTTGTTACAAATTTAAGAACAGAAGGCGGTGGCTTTTATTGAGGTAACCCTTGTTCTATCCAAGGCACTTTAACATTGGGAGTGGGGTCATCTAGATCAGTGTTTTTCAACCTTTTTTGAGCCACGGCACACTTTAACCCTGACAAAAATCCCGCGGCACACCAGCATCCAAAAAAAAAAAAACCCAGAAATTCATGGTCTGTTTTGATCGACAGCCCCCCCCCCCGCAATCTCACGTGGATTTTTGTGATAATCGTGGCAGAAAGAGCAGGAATTTGCGGCTGTTTTATCTAAGACATGAGCTTTAGCTGGTATTTTTGTTAGAACTGAGCGACTTTATCAGCAGAATTAAGAACAAGGAAGTGAAGACTTCAACCACTTCTGATTGGTCAGACTGATGACATGTGATTAAGCCTTCAAGAATGATTGGCGGAGACAGTTAAAGGGGCGGGACTTTTCCTTACACAGTTATAGCTGCAGCTAAATCGCGGTACCGTGATTTTTATCAAAATGTCTTTAATAGAATTAAATAAACACAAAGAAAAAGTAATTTTAAGATCTTTTATATACCTAACTACTCAGTGTTTTATCAGGGCCTGTTTGGATGAACACAGAGCTGATTTCCTGGAGATGGAAAATGTTTTTAGATCAGTGAATGATTAATGAGGGCAATTTCCCACGGCGCACTTGACCATCTCCCACGGCACACTAGTGTGCCGCGGCACACTGGTTGAAAAACACTGATCTAGACCCACTAGACAGTTTCTTCAATGATTTGTGATCTTCACTGGTGTCCATGAAATCTTTCCACCTTTATCCACCTTTGTCATGGTAGGGAGAACACGTCAATGGAAGGGGGGGGGGGGGGGGTAATCTAAGATAGCACAAGGGTTAAGCAGAGCAGGGAGACTTTGGCCCCGCCCCTCTTTTTCATAATACATTTTTCAAACAGCATTTTTTTTGTCTGCTCCTGATTTGAATAAAGAAATACTCACTCAGAAATGCAACTTTCTTAAATTCTGTTCTAGATGTCGTCCATCATGAGAAAATACTCCAATAATATGTTTAAAGCACTAAAAGAAAAGTCTGACCTGAAATTCTACATGATCTGCTCACATCAGGGAAATCTAAACCAAGACATTTTGTCTGCATAGAAACACGTGAGAGTCTTTTCCTTTAGCTGAACACAGGAGGCAGTTTAGAGAAACAAACTTCTTGTCCATAAACAGTCATTCCTTCCAGGGGTTTCTCTTGCTGTTCTGCTCGTAATTCTCTGGTTCCTTTGCTTTTTTTCTAACCTCAGACCAACAGACCTGAAGCTTTCAGAAACTCTTGGGTTTTTTGTTAGAAGGGACATTAGTGTTGGTTCATGGTCGGCAGGCCTGATGCTGTTCGTGTGCAGCAGCTTTTCTGTGAGCCGGACGGATGCCGCCGCCCTTCGGTTCCTCCGTCACACGGCTGGACCTGCTGAGGATCCGTTGCAGCTCTGGGCTTCTCCGTGCTCCTCGGAGCCGGAGTCCTCCATGACGAACAGGTTCCTCATGGAGTCTGCCACCTCCTCCTTCAGCTCGTCCTCGGATTCCTCAAAGTTCCTGTTGAGAACCACGAAATTCAGCTGCCTTCATCCCAGGTTTATTTTCCTTCTTCACTTCTTTGTCTTTATGGAAAAACATCACAGTGTTTTGTGAGAATAGATATAAACGTTTTTTTAGGGGGACAGGCTGGGCTGGAGCTTGCAGCCTCTCTCTCTCTCTGGCATCGGGGGCCACAGGGGCCCCCGATGCCAGAGAGAGAGAGTGCCTCCCTGCTCTCTTGCTTTTACGTTCCATCATCCAGTCGTGTTGAGTCCATGTTGAAATGTTTATGTGTGAAGATTTTTGGAGCCAACAGGCATGTTTGTAACAACTGATTGTGTGTGTGGACAGGCCCCGCCCCTTTTATCCTTTTAGCAATGATTATAAACTTCCAGCAACTTCTTGCTTTCTGATGCTTTCTGATTTTACCCCCCCCCCAACATCCCTCTCTCTTTGTCCCTCTTCTTCTTTTTTGTCCGGTCCACCAAAATAAAAGGATGCAAATATCATATATAATATAAAGTTTAGTCTAAATTACAAAAGGGGTTTATTCAAATATACTCCTTGTGTGTCAGAGTCTGTCCAACACAAGAGCTCTCATCTGTTTGCTCAGCTGTTGGACAATTTAAAAACGACAAGAAATGATGTTTGTTTTTGATCTAAAATGTACGTAAACGTGGCTTCAACTGCAAAATCAATCAGTCGCCGTTCCGCTGGTGCTCTCCTGAGAACTTCTGAAGCGTTTTCTCTTTTGTTTGGGGTTTTATTCCAGATGATTGGCTCTGATGTCCGGGTTGGGTCATCGTCAGGTCAACGGCTCACAGACTGCCACGTTAACCGTTAACTCACGTGTCATCGTCATCGGACCGCGGCTCCAGACGCTCTGCATCCAACTCCACATCAGAGTCTTCCTCCTCTTCCCCATCCGGCTTTTTTCCCTCGTTCTCCTCTCTGGTGATGTCCTCTGACTCCAGGTCTGTGAGGACAAAACATCTCAATGTTTCCCATTTTCATCTTCTGATCTGTGATCAAAGCGTTCGCAGAGGTCTTTTACTTATGATTATTGATTATCGTCAATATCCTAAAAACCCATGTCGTTCTCTAGGACTTAATTTCTGCAGAGCAGCAGAAGTTCACTGGAACTCCACCTCTGGGTTGTGGGCAGGACCATTGGAGCAGAACAACCCCGCCCCCCTTCCCCTCCCTCTTTCTGGGAGCTTAGAGGCCCACCCGTCTTATTTTCGGCGTCACAAATACGATCTTTTTCAAACTTCTTTTTTTCATCTGCTCCTGATTCAGAAGGATTTCAATAAAGAAATATTCAGAAATTTTAAGCAAAACTTTCTTTGAATATTGTCTTCCATTAACCGAAAATGTTACAAGAAAGTGTGCAAAACAGCATTTTCATGGGGGGGGGTCTGTAAAGCCTCCCTGAAACGGTCAGACTTTCTGTTTCACGGGTGCTGCTGGTGAAAGTCTGCAGGTTCTGTCCGGGTTCTGACCTGCAGCCGGTGAGTCCAGAGTGGATGATGTCAGTTCAGCCTGACCCAGAGCATCCAGCAGGGATTTTGGGGGGGTGTCCACCCACCGCCTGCGACCTGCAGCCCCCTCCTCTGTGAGAGCTGAAAGGGAACTCTGTAGGTCAGTGAGGAGCAAACGGAAACAAACATCTGGGCTCAAACGCAGACGCGTCCTGCACCTTCTGCTGCTCCAGCGGCCGTGTGGGACGCCGAGTTGACGTCCATGTCGGCGAGGGCGTCCAGCGCCGTCTGAGGACACCTCATGCTCCACCCTCTTCTGACCCGAAACCACTCCTCCAGGTCCATCCTCTTCCCGTCCTGGAGTTTGATTCAAAGAGTGAGTGAAGGGAAAAGGAGGAGCAGATTCCGTCCTCCTCCGAGCGTCACCTCCTCTGTGGGTCCTCTCTCCTCTGAAACCTCCTCTCCTTTCTGCTCTTCCTCGTTTAAGCAAACTTCAAACGTGATTCCTCTCTGGGGAAACGTCACATGAGAAGCTTTCTCATCGTTCACAGATGGGTTCACAGGCTCATGGAGCTGGAAGCAGCAGCTTCGTCTCCTCTTCCTCACCTTGAGCTGGGGTCTTCTCTGGTCGCTGCTGTCCTCTCTGATCTGCTGCAGAGCTGCTTCAACATCCTGCAGAGTCAGAGGAAATGAATGAAGTTGGGTGCATGAGTGCAGCTGTGGGGGTTAGCACTGTGTGTGGGGGGGCATGTATTGTAGATTTCAGCTAAAGATCCCCTCATGAATGTTTTGGGTTCTTTGAGTTTCCCAGGCGTAGACCCTCCACTCGGATGTGGCCTGAGGTCCTGATAGGTCCTGACCGGACTGAGGAAGCAGACTTTGACGGAGCCTTTGACCGGATCTCAGCAGATCTGGATCTTACCGGCACTACAGACGCTTCTGGGTGTCCAGGTTTCTCCACCACAAAGGTTCCACGTTGGAGCTGTGGAACGCAGCATGACATCAGTCTTCTCAGGGGGGGAGGAGGGCCGCCGTCTTCCAGCCTTTCCATTTCCTGCTCAGCGCTGAACGCAGTGATCCAGCTGCTGCCCGGGACGTGTCTGAAGGCTCAGCAGAAACCTACAAAAGCTCCATCCTGATGGATTCTACTATATTTGGACCCACGGCCACAAGAAGTGGGTGAAACTCTGCTTCAGCCTTTGTTTAGGAAAAGAGTCTTGTTTGTTCTACTTAGTAAGTCATTGCAACACTTTTCTGACGAAGCCCAGATTTATGTGACCAAACAAAGAAAAGACGTTTTCCTTCCCTTTCCTGTTTCTCATTGCTGTCTTCACTAAATAAGACCCTCTGAATGACATCAAAGGATTTTGCTTGAATGTAAAGCGCTGATGTCTTACCTTTGGACTGATAGGTTACCTGTTTTTGAGTCATTTTAATTTTTTGGTGCTTCAAATGTTCAGCTCTTTCAACTTTTTCCAGCTGTGACTTTTGCTCCTTCAAATCCTTGAACTTTTCAAGATTTTCCAGGATTTTTGCCTCCATTGAAATAAATGGGGAATACTTGAAAACCTTTGCTTCTTTTGACAGTTATAACTTCAACATACTTTTAGCTAAAGACACAATTCAAACTACAAATTGTTCACAAGACTTTAAACTGATTCCAAGTCTTTTAGATTTTTTATAGATGTTTTTGTTTCTGAAATATAAACCTTTAAATTTAGTGGTAATTTCAGCTTTATAATGGGTTTCAACGAAAGAGGCTTCCGACATTTTCACCAAACTTCTTATTTTGGCATTCTTTCAGCTAGAGACACCATCAAAATGTTAAAATGCTCACAAGGCTACAACTTCTTTTAGTCTTGTTATGCAATTTACAGTTTTTTCACAAATGAACCTCAAACTTTGATTACTTTACAACAATCTCCTCCGCCCTGGCGTGACGTCATACGCTGTGCGGAGGATAAAAGCCTTCAACTTTTACAAACAAAGTTTGTTTATATTCTAATGTTACTTTAAAACTCATTTTGATTCAGATTTTTCCTTTTTCTGTCTTTGCTTTGTACTTTTAACCTTCTATCGGATGACGTTAACCGTTATTTTGGCCCTTTGACATTTTGAAATGAAACATGCCATTAGTAGTTGGATGATAAGTCAGTGACCAATCACCACACTTGAGCTGGCTGACGTTTTGGCCTCTTCTTTGGGTAAAACGGTCCTTTTTGGGACCACGGCCAAGTTGGATTCACTGTCTGTAAAAGCTCCAATAAATACGAATTTGTTGTTGGAATTTGTAAAGAAGCATATTTGATTGAGGGAAGACACTTTTTACCTTCATTTATTTACCTTATGTGAAATTAACGCACTAAAGTGCGTTAATTTCTGATCATGCACACTTCGTTGGCCATTAACCCGCTTATACTATGGTCACTATTAGTCCTTTATTATTGTTATTTTTCCAATTTGGTTCTCTTTATTCACAAATAGAGGACTATTTATCCACCTTTGTCTTGGTAGGGAGAACACGTCAATGTAAGGGGCGGGGGGGGGGGGGGGGGGTTCACAGGATAGCACAAGGGTTACACCGCTTGTTTTTGTCCAGATGATGAAGATAAAGTCTGTTTTAAAGAAGCCGGCGCAGTGATACAGAACATTTAGGCTATGTGACCCAGACCTACTTTTTTAGGCGTGCAGTTATCACCGTGCATTATTGCTTTTTAATGCACATCCAGCAGCCAATCAGAATGGGGTATTCACCCGGACCATGGTATAATTATTTGTAATTTGTTTTCCCTGTACTACCTACTATTACTGACAGAAATGGAACATTCCGTGGGGGTTATCATAAGGACCCCCCCCCCCTCACTTAAAGCTGGGGTTGAATATTATTAAACATCCCACCACAGAGGGTTCATTGTTGTTTGTTTGGGCTGCATCTCCTTCCAGCCGTGTTGGGTGAGTCGGCGTACCTGTGCTGCAGGTCTCTGCCTCATCAGCCTCACGTCTCGGTGGTACTCCTGCCTGATGAGCTCCAGCTGACGCAGGTATTCCTGCACACACACACACACACACCCACACACACACACACACCTGCTTCACTCCCGCATGCTTCTGACCACGAGCAGCTTTTGTCCGTCTGTCTGTCCACCTGCTGTCCTTCCTGTCTTCTGTCCTGAAGCTTGTGCTGCTGTTCAGCTCCGCCCACTTCCTCCTCCTCCTGACCTCCAGGCTTCCTGCCGCGCTCAGCCGTGCACGGACGCAGACCCTAATAGTCGGGGTAAGAGGTTAAAGGTCGTTCTGCTTTTAACAGTGGAAAGCACACAGACCAAAGTGAATGGATCCATAGACTAACACCCTTTGGTTCAGAACCAGAGCTGAGCTGGGTCCACAGCTCTGGTTCTCTGCCTGAACCTCACATGACGGATCCGCCTTTTTAAGACCTTTATTCCTAAAGGACTTTCATAAAGGATCTATATTATTCTATTCCTAAGCCTTTCAGAGTAAACTATATCCATATATGTGAGCATATTCCACCTTTGGCACACTAAAGAACGTGTTTTTTAACTAAATATTAATTATTTTTGCAGCTCATTTTCCAGCCTGGAAGTAAAACGACTCCCTCTCTGAGGCTCCGCCTTTCACTCCTTCTTGGTGCCGTCCATTTCATGATGTCATCCTAGAGTCGGCCTTGGCGGCGTGTCTGCGTTTCTCCCAGGACAACATCTGAACTTTTCCAAAGATGAATGTGCAGATTGTGCATAAAAAATGAAAGCGTTTTAGGCGATTGCCACCAGAATGTGGGCGTGTGTGTTAGCCTGGGGGGGCGGAGCTGTCAGTGCATTCTCTTCATGGAAGGGGCGGTTCTTAATTATCTACGTCACAGTGTAAGAATCTGCTCGTTTTCGTGGATTGGGGGGGGGGCTGGAGCTCAGAGGTTTTTGGAGGAGGTCCTGGAATGTACCAAAACACCACTTTGGGGGGGGGGGGGGGGGGGGGGGGGGGGTTATGTGAGGAATGAACATTATAACATACTTAAAAGCTAAAAAAAAAAGGGAATTTTGTATGATGTAGAACCTTTAAGGTTGTTTTCAAAACTCTCACTGAAAAACTGAATTTTCATGCAGTCATCCCAAAACGTGTGACAGCTACGTTTGTCCCTGTCCAGGGATGAGGATGATTAGGATGAGACTGTTGCTTATCAAGAAGGTTTTATAATAGTAAAATAATGGTACTTTGAGAAAACCCAGCTTATTGGTAAGGCCAATAATTTTCTTACCCCATTGGTAGATTTTTCTGCTTATTTATAGAAAATGTATAGAGTAGGAGGGCAAAGCGCTGAGCTGCTACCATGTGTGCAACAAAATAAAACAGCAGAAATCCCTGCAGAGAGTCAGCAGAACAGAGGACGTCATGTTTGCACAGGAACAGGGAAAAGCACCCATGTGCGTTCAGATGCGTCCCGGTCTCCTCACCAGCTGTTTCTCTGCTCTCAGCTTGTACAGGTTGGCCTCCTGCCTCCTCTGGAGGTATTCTTCACGAGCTGCAGCCACACTGAGACACCAACACCATCAAAGCTTGGTGAGGTTCCGGCAGAACCATCACTGCTCTGCTTCCAGAAGCAAATCCCCACCGATCGTTTTCCAAACGTTTGCAGCTCACCGTTGGTATGGCTCTGCAGGACGAGCAGGTTGCTCCTCATGCTGCAGCACCACATCCATCACTTTCTCCTGAGGAAGAGGAGGAGGAGGAGGAGGAGGAGGTGCAGGCGTGCCATCCGTGTTCCTCCTCTGAAAAGCATCTAACTGCACATGGTACTGATGGTACTGGCTGATCAGCTGTGGACCAAAGTGCCTGGAGTCAGAAGCACAAAGTCCAGGAGGTTTGTGATCAGTGAAGAAGATTCTCAGATGTTCCACCACAGCGTGGAACCTAAAGCCGACGTGAGCTCCAGAGGAGAACGCAGACGGGGCCAGACCTCCTGGTGACGTGGAAATGTTTCTACTACTATCGTTTTATTTGACACAATTTAAGGCTTGAAATGCTCAAATGTGTCAGATTGTTTCATTTTTGATCATCTTAACATGAAACAAACATCAATTCACGGGTTTCTCTGCATCTTAAGAGACTCTGAGTGAGCAGAAATCATCTGGACAATGTCTCTGTGAGGGATTCCTCTCTGTTGAACCTCAAACCCAGAAATTTGGAGGTGACTTGTTGTTGTTCTCTGGCTCCCCCATGGATGGACTACAGCATGTGGTGGAGGAAAACACTTCTTTCCTATTCCAGATACCCTGGAAAACCCAATCCTGTTATCACCAAACCACATGACTGCGACAGTACAAATGCTAGGAGCTTGGGTTGAGAGCGTCTAGAGGCCGAGTTTCAGTTAGAAAACTCAGATTTTTTTAGGTAACTTCAATTGGGGAATTCAATATTCCTTAAAGTTCACAAGAACAGTATAAGTAAAGGAGCTATTGGTAAGTTTTATGAAGGGATTTGTCTAAAGAAACACTTTCAACAAATGACATTAGGGAAAAGTGGATAATGGAGGGAAGTCTGACCGTATCAGATTGTGATCGGTTGGATTTTCCTGAATCTCCATGAAGGTGTACAAACTCACATGCCTGGTGGAAATGGGACTGGAAGTGCCTAACAAGATTTTTCATCAGCCCAAAGCAAAAAGCAGGTTTTGGCGCCGCTGATGCAAACCGCTGGAGGCGGCGTGGGGCTCAGGAAGCGGATCGTCGGCACATCTTTTGGCCATTTTGGGCTGAATTCCACACAGAAGTGGTGGAAATGCTACGTTTTTAAGTTTCTACCCTCCCTTTGACAATCAACAAATAGGGAATTATTTATGTGCAGTTTAAAATCAGCCGCTAAAAAGCAACAACAAGACATTGGCGTCCCCTGGAAGCCTGTAAATGATATATATTTGATGGACAAAATCACTTCTTACCAGTGTTTATTACACTATGGACCAACTGGGTTGAACATATCAAGCCTTTGTGGCCAGAGTTTGTTGAAAAAGTTCAAAAGTTGTTTTTTTCTCTCTCATGTTGGATAAAACAGAAAGGAAAAATGGGCGTGTCCGCCGTGCACTGCTTAACCCTCGCTCTGTGTTTGCAATGCCAATAGGACAGAGACCGGATCATGAATGTCATCGTTCCAAGAAAGAAACTTAAAAAGTAAAAAAAGGTTTCAGGTGTTCTGATCAGGTGAGCTGCTGCAGTTCCCGTCTGTTCGCTCACCTTTGATTCCCTGCAGCCTTTCTCTGCGCAGTTGGCAGATTTGATCTTTGATTTGGATTCTGCCAAATAAATAAACATGTTTTAATGGAAACAGAAGAAAAAGTAGCAGGTATCTCATTCCAGTTTAAAAAGCGGTGTGCCTTTTAAGTTTGACGTTTACTTGTATTTACAGACGTGTGTGCAGCTCTCTGTGAGAGAATGAAAAACACTGAAACTCAGACTAGTTAGGAGCGTTTGAGGATTTGATTCGTGCATTAGTTAGTTCTGCATTAGTTACCTTCTTCTGTTTGAGAGCAAAACATTCCTCTAAAGAAGATGAAGCTGAACGTCGACTTCCTGAGCCTGTTTCTCATGCCTATCACCAAAAATCATTAGAAAACTAAATACATCCACCGTCTGAATAATCTTGAATTTCAATCTGATTGTGTTTTTGGGTCTCAGAAATGTCTGAACTAATGCTTCTGACAAATGTGACGACACATTGATGGAAATGTTTGGGTCGATCTGATGAATGCAGCCGTTACAACGAGCTCAGAAGTCAGAAAAAGAGCGTGTCCCGGTGTCCCTGTGTGTTCCAGTGTATCCCCGGTGTGTCCCTGTATTCCGGTGTGTCCCGGTGTCCCTGTGTGTCCCTGTGTGTCCCGGTGTCGCTGTGTGTCCCGTGTGTCCTAGTGTATCCCTGTACCCGGTGTATCCTAGTGTGTCCCTGTATCCCAGTGTGTCCCCGTGTCCCTTTGTGTCCCGGTGTGTCCTAGTGTGTCCCTGTGTCCCGGTGTATCCTAGTGTGTCCCTGTATCCCAGTGTGTCCCTGTGTGTCCCGGTGTGTCCTAGTGTGTCCCTGTATCCCGGTGTGTCCCTGTATTCTGGTGTGTCCCGGTGTCCTTGTGTGTCCCGGAGCCTTTTGTTTGGTTCTTACCCTGTGTGGGACAGGAGCCTTGCTTCTGTGAGCTCTCTGACCCGGCTTACCGGGTTTCTCAGCAACTGCAGAACTCATATCTTTTTCTAGAAAACAAGGGTTTGATGTAAATCCAGGTCCAGGTTTTCATAGTTTGGTTGTGCAAAATAAACATTTTGTTTTCAAAAGTGCCCATCTCTAGAGGGGGAGCCGGGTTGCAGTGACGTCTGTGAACCAACATGCTAAAACGGAGACTCTGTCTACAAACTGATGCCAGTCTGTGTGCAGAGATGTGAGGAGATCACGCCTGCAGGGATCTGAGGCTGCAGCAGATCCCTGCAGATCACACTCCAGGGATCTGAGGCTCCATGCAGGCTGCAGCAACCTGCAGCAGTGTCATGACAGGGAACCACCACTGGATGGCGCCACAGCGCATGTGCAGCACTGCTTCCATGCAGACGCCTCAGTCACAAGCTTCCCAGAACAGGAAAGAGTTTGAGCAAATACAGATTCAAAAACTTAAAGAAAAACGGTTTTCTGGACTGTGAGTGCCGACACTCACTCTTTATCATCATCAGCGTGGAAAAAAGTGCAAAAGTCCACCAAACAAAAACACATTTGTGCAGAAATGGGATGTTTGGCGGCACATTCTACCTGCAGGGTCAGCTGTTCCCCCTCCAGCAGCTTTTGCCCTGGCGGCTGTTTCTGTGCGATGTGTGACGGCGTGGTCGTGTGAGGCCTGCAAACACAATCCAACACTCAAACACCTGCACACGTTAACATCAGCGGTCGCCACGGCCAATCAGCCTTCACTGATTCGGCAGAGATTTGTGCGCCAGGTGCCCTTCCCGACCCAACCCTGTATTTTCTTTGCACGGGGAGAACTTTCCGCCTCATAACACATAGCAAATTCTAATTTACCTGTAATAAAACCTCATTAACGCCAGCTTTTAGTTACCCATAATGCACAGTAAGTTACTTTTGGATCAAGTTTCCATCCATCCAGTCTGAACACACCGTGTGCCAAAGTTCATGTTCCATCCTGAACATGACATGTCTAAAACTGGTTGAATGGACTTTTTTTGAATGATCAGTCACTTCCTAAAATCTCATTTAATTATGTTTTTATCATTTAAAATAACTTTACTGTAATTGTTTCCGATAACTTTGTATCAAATGGAGAAGTTGCATCACAAATACAGTTTTTTGCATTTAAATGTTTCTGCGTTTAGCAGAAATGTTACAATAAAGACTCCCCAATGACAATTAAACGCTGAGTTTTGTCAGAAACATAAACACTTTTCTTACTAATATTTCACTCCCAGGAATTCACATCTCCAGTCAAAGTCTAGTACAGTTTCCTTTGTCCAGCTGTGCTCAGAGGGCAGCTTGCAGGGTCAGTACCTGGTGGTGTTTGCTGATGTGTTTCTGCAGGAACGGCCTCTGGAGGACCGAGCTGATGGACGGACGGTCGCGGGGGTTGACCTGAAAAACATCAGAAGCTCGTTCTGCGAGGAGGTCAACCAGCTCCACAGTTCAAACGGCTAAAGATGCGAGTTCTCTGCTTCAGTCTAATGTCAAATATCACTGGAGGAATTTCAACCCCAAAGGGAGAATTTCCCCTGGTTGAAAGCACAGATGTGAATGTGTGAGCTGACTGAAGAGGTGATTTCCTTCCTTTTCTTTTCTTGTGACATATTTTCCTGCTGTAAAACCAGAATGGGACTTTTTGCAATCATTTTCAATTCTCAGACCAAAGTGGAGGATTTTGTTTGGCCGCTGGACAATGGCGGCTGGTCCGGCAGCAATAATCAGCTGACTGCAGCTTGTCCATCAGACGGTGGGCGCCCGCCTCGGCGCGTCGCTCCCAGTGATCTCCCCAACAGCTGCCCAAACAGCGAGTGTCCTTCTGACGGGTCATCCATGGAGCTGTCACCAGGATCCTAACAGGATAAAACCACTGTGATCCCATCATTCCCACCCTTGGATCATCACGACGGCTGCAGAATTCTGTAGTTACACAATCTTTGTGACCTTCACGCTCTTCGTGAGGGGGGGGGGCAGGTACAAGTCAAGGTGGGAAACCACCAATGCTACAACCGTCCAAAGAGTTTTCCTTCAGTTACGTTAATTTTTTGCCAAATGATCTTTTCCTTAACCAGCTGTGCCCCCCATCCTTCTGGAAGATCGCACACTGTCTGCAGCTTTCTGCTACTTTACAATGGTGTCATTTTGATTGCCATTATTTTTTTGACCCCAAATGAGATCAAACTAAACGGTTTTCTTCTGCATTTTGAATAACTGTGGTTTTAATTGATGCCTTCAGCTCATTTCAGGTGCTGTGATCTAAATGACTGCAGTTCAGTCCAAATCCCTCTTTCTTCCTGGTCGTGTTTGTTGGAGCTTCACAGCTCGGACCCCCCCCCCAGACCTTTTGGATCAGCCCGTCTTTTTAGGGAAACAGAAAATAGAAACTAAACTGAAAAAAATTGGTGTCACTCTTTGGTGAAATTGATGGTGATTGAGAATTATTTCAGTCGGAGTCATTTTTGTGTGGCTGGATGTGAAGCTGCTGCATTGACTGTATCTGAGAACTGGCCTGGGTGACCCCTCCCCCTGGCGTTCCAAACAGGAAGTAGCTGCAAAATCCCATAGAGAAATAAACAGCGGTTACTGACTTTCTATTGGTCAGAAGAAACCTTCTCTATGTTGTTTTTGATAATCCTCAATTACTTTAATATTTTCTCTTTATTGCAAGTCGTTCATGTCATAAACTGACCAATCAGATGCTTTAATAAAAGGCTCAAGAATGCTTGATTGACAGATTCTCCTGAGCCATCTTCAAAGTAGTAGGGCTGTGGCCTTCCAACAAGCTCACTCCTGATTGGCTAGAGTGGTTGGCATAGAAACGTTGACCAACATCGACCAATCACTGCTTACTGATGATTTCTGGCTCCGACAGGCCGTCCGTCTCGTGAAAAAATGGTGACTAAATTGACGTCATTTGGTTGGAGCAGGAAGTGAGCCGTTTTCTATGTGTGACCTCATATTCACTCAGTCCAGTTCTCATTTACAGTCAATGATCACTGTGAGCGGCTCAACGTTGGCACCTTCTGTCTGTCGGGGCAAATCTCTTCACCTCACACACAGACAAACACATAAAAGGTGGGACCTTGAAGAGTTGGTTGACCAGGAGGCGGAGCTCGTGGGTGTAGCGGGTGGGGACCGGGGCGTAGCGGCCCCTGCAGATCTTACCCAGCAGCTGGCGCAGGCTGCTGCCCTCAAACTGGAACACGAGCAGACACAAACAAACCCAACATTGTTCACTATGGTCCAGTATTACAAAAACAGGGATTACTGTTGGAGAAACATGGTCAAATGTTTAAATCTCTGCCTCTCGTGTACAAAATCATTCAGGGCTCCTCATCCTCTCCTCTTCACCAGTTTGTTAACATCCGGACAGATGATCACAGTCAGAGGAGACTGAACCATTCCCCTCAGAAAAAAGTTTTTTTCCGTTGGAGCTGAGTGGAACTTCATCCCAATAACTATTAGAAATCAAAACTCATAGAATTCATGTAAGACACAGTTAAGGAAATGGCTCATTGACAGTCAGAGCTGTCAACATGAGCAAACCTCTCACTGATCCCGCTACCATCTTGTCTTGTATGTGTGTATTTGTACACACATTTGTCTGATTTTGGATTGTTTTATCCACAGTTTCCTTTTGGGTTAAATGGTAATTTTCCTGAACGTATAGTTTAATATTTGTACATAATGTTATGTAAATATGCAATGTTATTTTCACTTTTTAGGGTGATTTTAACATCTACCTAGGGACTGCAGATGAAAAATAGCCCTTTGGCTAACTCTGTATTGCCTTAAAACAATACCATTCTTTCCTAACACAATCTTCACACCTGAAGGGGAACGGTGGAGACAGACACCAGAAACAGTCGTACACAAGAACAGGACGATTAGGAAAGGTTTGGACTGAAAATCCAAGCTCAATCGTCTGTTCCAGTACCGGTCAGTTCCAGAGCTGCAATCCTACAACTATAACCTAAGGAAACGGAAACAGAAAAGTCCTGTAACGGCTTCTTAGTGTCACAATACAGTGCAGGAGACTCTAAACATCTCTGTGAGATCTCTCTGCAGAGCGCCTTGACAGAGGTGGTGGAGCTGTGAGTGTGCCGGGTGTGGTGCAGCTTACAGGATGCCTCAGGGTGCAGAGTTCATACAGGACGCAGCCCAGAGACCAGACGTCCCTGCAGAGAGGACATGCATCAAGGTCAGAACCCGTCCTCAGCTCCATGCAGGTGTTCTCCAGCCCAAACGACTGTGGGAGCCAGCCTTTCAGTCATCGCAGACATTGTGTTCAGTTTAGGTCATCCTGGTGGAGTCAGGGACGCAGACGTCTTTGTTTTGTCCTGAGCCGAGGATCTCATGACGAAAAAACCACAGAACACAGACCAAAGCAGTGACCCAAAAAGAAAAACCTACCTGAAGACCCAACACTGCGAAAGGAATTCAAGACAAAGTGTTAGGTAGACATTCAAGAGGTCGAGTCCGTTTGTGATAAAGTGGAAAGCTCAGGAGAGCGGGAACAACGGAGCAAAGCACTGAACCAAACCCGGAGCTGCTTCACTGTCTGTGTGAGTCAGAACAGGTTATCTCACAACCATGACACTCACAGCCTCTATGATCACACACAACCTTCCACAGACAGCGTTTTGCTCGAGGGAACTGTGTCCAAGAGCTGCACCACAGCCGTGGATGGGAATTCAACCTGTTTCTGTTAGGCAACAACAAGACAGCAGCTGTAGTTTTGAAAAATAAGATAATAGACTCTGAGATGTCATGTACGGACAAGACTTAGAGCGGATTCCTGTTGGGTCATGAACCGACATGACCCAACATGAACCAACCGGCACCAGCAGAAGTGATCCCTTCAGTCCCTCTGAAAAAAAATGTAAATTCACGTCCCCAGTAAGCCGTGATTGGTCCCTGCAGGTCTGGGTCAATGTTTCTATGGCAACCATTCTCTGCATTCAGAAGTGAGCTGGAGAAGGACCACGACCCTTCCACTGAAAGTGGGCTCTGGAAAATCTGTCAATCAAAAACTCCTAACCTACGACAGGAGGCCAGATACTCTTACTGAGGCATCTGATTGGTCAGTTTATAACTGGAATAACTTGGATCATTAAAACATATAGACGAAAGGTTTTGGATCCAGAACGGTTCTTCCGACCAACAGAATGACTGAGTAACAGCCGTTTATTTCTCTCTAGGGGTCTGTGGGATTTTGGCTTGTTGGATTCAGCAGACCGTGGATGGTTTGCATGTTTCAAAGCCACCAAAGATTTTCCTTGTAAAGGATTTGAATTTTATTTGAGTCTGAAAGTGCAGGAGCCAGTCGAGTTCTTGGTTTGGATGAGAAATTGGTTTAGGTTGGTTTTGGTTTTACTTTGAGGATATTTCTGTATCTTATGTTTCGGTCAACCACTGGTGGAGTCTGTGGAGCCCACAAAACCGTACCGGTGTCCGAGCACCGGTGGTGTTTGGGAGACAGGCGGTCACACGGTTTTTACCTCATCATTTGGTTTCACTAAAACAACAAATTTATTGCTGGCATTTTCCTGAAACTTTAATATCTTCTGCAATCATTTATGCTCTGGATTATGAAATTAACATCATCTGCTGTAACCCTTGTGCTATTCTAGGCACTTTAATGTTGGGAGTTGGGTCATCTAGACCCACTAGACAGTGCTCTGGTAGGGAGAACACATCAATGTAAGGGTGGGGTCATCTAAGATAGCACAAGGGTCAATAAATGGCAACACAAACCCAAAAGTCTGTTTTGCCTGGACAGTACTATGTAAGCATGTCAGTCCCTCCACCTCAATGCCTCCACCTGCAGCGGAGGGGGCTTTTAGTCACCCTTTGATTTTTTTAGTCATGGTCGTTTTTCTTTGAAAAAAGACTTTGGCTCGTCCTCAGTCAAAGTGTTAAAAGTGTTCTCCAGTTTTAAAAGTGTTAAAAGGTCCGTTCAAATCCAGACATGGTGAGACAGACGGATGCTCTCACTGATCTGCTGCTCACTTCTTCATGCTTTTTTATTACTGATAATTTTTTGCACCAGTGGAAACAAAACATATTTCACACCTTTGCCTTTAATTCAGTCTTTACAAAAAACTGATTGTGGATCAAAATAATAAAGAAAATACATGTTTGTTGTTTTTTAAATCTCATTTCCTTTCTTCTTGAACTGAATCCTGATTCAGTCAGAAATATTAGATCAGGTGACTGTGAGGAGTGTGGTGGCGGCGGCGCCTGTTGGCGTACGTACGTCTTGTTGTTGTAAGGTCGGCTCTCGCAGATCTCCGGGGAGAGGTAGTACGGAGTCCCGACACAGGTTCTGGCCAGATCCATGGAACTACGGGTGTCCACACAGGATCCATATTAGATTACATCCCATGGGATTTCATAATAATGATATAAAAAAGTCATTGCCCAATCCTAATGTTAGGACTGCAGCCACATTGTGTCAAATATTCTGCAGAACTGTGTGAAAGCCTGAGTGAAGGAGCTTCCAGGTTTCTGTTGTCTCCTTTTATTTCTGCTGAAATCGGGCAAAAAGAAAACCAAAAAATGAAATTCTTCATTTCTGTGACACAAAAGCTGCTGAAAACAGACGTTCATCAGTGTTTGATGAGGAGGTGAATCATCTATTGGAACTTTTCATTCAATCTTCCCTCTATTACTGCTCTGAAAATAGAAATAATCAATAATGATGAGTCAATAATATGTGAATCCATGTCTTTTTTTTAAAAAGCTTCCTTTTCTAATCCTGCAACAGTTTCTGTCCCGACCGGCTCCTCGCAGCCAAACACCCCAGGAGGACCTGGGTGGTGTTTTTGTGTCCGGGTCGGCGCTGTGTGGAATGATAATCAGCTGTTTGGAAGTTCTCCATGGGCCGCAGACAGCTGGACTGTTCCTGAGTGTGGAGATGACTTACTTATTCAACATTCTCGCGATGCCAAAGTCGCCCAGCTTTGCTTTCATCCCCCCGTTGGTGAGGAAGATATTCTGCAGCAGAGAGGAGCGGGAATGAAGGCATGCTTTCACACACTGTGCTGTTGTGTGTGCGTGTGTGTGTGTGTGTGGGTGTGTGTGTGTGTGTGTGTGGAGGGGATCAGTGCACAGAGGCCTCGGCCTGCTGTCAGTTTTGTGGAGATATTCTGGACTGACTGGGAGCTCTGTGTTCAGAGCTCTGCAGAACATTCCCTGCAGTGATAATGCTCCTTCATTAAGCAGCCTAACCTCGGGGGACCGCTGCCACATATGTTCACCGTGGGTCTGGTCAGAATGGATTCTTGTCCGACAGAAAGTTCAACTATTTTTTTAAGAATCTGGTGCATTTAAGGACAGAATGCATCTTTCCATTTATTTACTTCTTTAACCAAATGAGAAATGTCCAAAACACGGATCAGCTGTTAGCAGCTCAGTTGGTGAGGTAAATGGCTTCGCAGGAATCTAGGGTTCGATTCCCGGAGGGGAACAAACAATGGTACTGGGGGCAATTACCATATCAATGGCGAGCAAATAACATCACCCAGTGGGCAAGACCCTTAACGATACTGCCTCCTGAGGTCGGTTCGGCTGCCCCAGGGAATGGGTCAAATGCAGAGAAGAATTTCCCGTTGTGGGATAAATAAAGTATCAATTATTATTATATCAAAAAAATCTAAAGAGGGCTTGAAAGATCCACTCCCATCATCGTTTGGTCTTTTGTCAAAACGTTCCCACGTGTTTTTTATTAATAGTTATACCACGGTCCGGGTGAATACTCTATTCTGATTGGCTGCTGGGTTTGCATTAAAAAGTGATAACCGCACGCCTAAAAAATTAGTTCCGGTCACGTAGCGTAACCCTTGTGCTATCCTAGGCACTTTAACATTGGGAGTTGGGTGCAGCGCATTGTCACGGTAACTGATCCTGACTCTGACTCTGTTTGCCATGTCGCCTGCCCCGACTCTCGCCTGGATCCTGACCCCCCCCCGTTTCTCCTCTGATGATCTCATGCCTGTTATTGACCCCCGCCTGCCTGACCCTGATTTAGCTTTGTGGGCTTTTAGCTGAGCTAATAAACCTACTGCACTCAGATCCAACCGCTCTTGGGACAGATACAGCAGGTTAAAAAAATAGACCACTCGTTCTTCACTTTAATATCTCTCCTTCTGGAAACGAGCATTTTAGAGGAAAAGTTGGATTGAATCTTCAACGACTGAAGTCGGAGGTTCTGACGTAGAAAAGTGGGCTCTATCTTCAGGAAATAGCTCAGAAGCTGAGCGGAGACGTGTCTGCTTCAGAGTCAGTGTGAGACCGGAGTCCATCTGTTTTTGGGTTTTACTATTTCTGTCAAACACTTCATTCCTGCATTAAACAGACAGGCTGTTGGAAAAACATTCTTGTGGGTTGAAAGAAACTCCCTTTAACTTTTTATTGCAATAATGGTTCAAACTTAATTCATGAAGCACATAGTATCATCTCAAAATTATATTACATTTGAAGACAGCACAGTCAACTATTTTCTCACAGTTTCTCATACTCCCTTTTCCTGTGTGTGATGCCTCAGAGATAACTTCATTGTGGCCTTGAAGCGCCTCGGCTGCAACAGCCTGTGGGCGTGATTTTCACATCATTGTCCAGTGTATAACTTCTGAACATGCAAATGCAGGGTTTTTATACCAAACCCATCTTCCTGAGCCTCGGTCTGCGGACTTTGAATGCATTCTGTTCATCTGTCTGTAACCCTCCGTCTGTGCTACTTGTGCGAAGTAAAACTTCCACAAAAGACAAGTATTTGTCTCTGAGTCATTATTAATTCGTTTCTCTGTGCAGGGAAATGTGGGTACGAACCTTAAACCTTCCTTTTTACAGTCCTATTTAGAAAAAAACAGTTTCCTCACAGTAAAAAACAGAGGAAATGCTCAGTCTGTCAGGAAAAAGAAGCAGCATTGACAGACCTGACACTTGATGTCTCGGTGGAGAACCTTCTTGTCGTGGATGTGTTTGAGACCCAGGCAGATCTGAACAAACAAGTCCAGGATCTGAGAAAAAACCCCAATGAAGCTCATTTTCACTCTGAAAACCTTTCTTTCCTCTAAGTGAGGAGTTGACATCAACTTTCTTTACATCACAAAGGCAGTTCAAGTTGGGTTTGGTACGAACCTCCTCCTCCCTGAAGGGAACTCCTCTCTGCATGTTGATCTTCTTCAGGAGGTCTCCTCCATCACAGAACTCCATCACGATGAAGAGGCTTCCCTTTTCTACGCAGAGGAAGGAGGGCGGTGCACACGTGAACTGCTGCAGCCACAGCAGATGCTGCAACGGGAGGGCGGCACACTCACCCAGAAAGGATGAGATGAAGGAGACGATGTTCGGGTGTCTCATCCTGGACAGCAGCGTCACCTCCTTCCTGGACGATTCTCTCTCCTTCGCTGACATCTGAGTGACAAACACACCCGGTTATTCTGTGGACGTATACATCCACGTCCATCTGACAGCTGACATGAGGGTTTTTTGATACTGTAGATGTGCAAGTTGTCTTTATTTGTCATCTTTGTCATTGTTAAAAGTGTAAAAAAAAATGTTCTAAATAGTTTTTTTCTTAGTTCGAGGTAATGTGGTGATGTGTTTCCAATCAAATGTTTCAATAAACTTGAGCTTTTTTCTATTGAAACCTCATTGTTAGATCCCAGAAATTACTCTAAATATATTAATCCACCAACCAGAGGATCAGAATAACAGGTTTGTGGCCCTGGAGTGTTAAAGGCCTCAGTGACTGTGAGACATACGTGGACGACACAGTTTGGTGACATCACCACAGTACTTCATTCTGCCATCAAAGCTCTCACAAAGCTAAATAAAAATGACATATTAAATAAGAGCTTGAGTCTGAAGACGTTAAAAAATAGTTATTTTGCTGAATATATCACTATTCATATCAGTGACTATTGTTAAAAAGCTGTGAAGCACAAAAATACAACAATGAATGTTGCTGAAGAAAATAGTTTAGGTACAAAAAAGTGAATTCTTTGTAACATAATACAGTAACTTATACTGTATTACTATGTCCATTTCCACAGTATTCCCTCCATTCACAATGTTGCTGGAGCCTATCCCAGCTGCAGTTGGCTGAAGGCAGGGTTCATCCTGACCCGGTCACATGCTGGTGCACACAACTACGTTCACGCCAAAGGTCAATGTAGCATCGTCAATCAACCCATGAAGCATGTTTTTAGGCTGTGGGGGGAAGCCGGAGCGCCCGGAGAAAACCCACGGATGCGGGGGGGCATGCAAACTCCACACAGACAGCTGCCACCTGGGATTTAAACCAGGAACGTCTTCACCACAATGTGATTCCTGAAATTCTAAAAATCCTCAAAGGAGTTCAGAGAGAAGTGATGCAGTGATGTAGTGATGCAGTACTGCAGTAATGACGTGATGCAGTACTGTAGTGATGTAGTGATGCAGTGATGCAGTGATGCAGTGATGTAATGATGTAATGATGTAGTGATGCAGGGATGCAGTGATGCAGGGATGTAGTGATGTAGTGATGCAGTACTGCAGTGATGTAGTGATGCAGGGATGCAGTGATGTAGTGATGTAGTGATGCAGTGATGCAGTGATGTAGTGATGTAGTGATGTAGTGATGCAGTGATGCAGTGATGTAATGATGTAATGATGTAGTGATGCAGGGATGTAGTGATGCAGGGATGCAGTGATGCAGGGATGTAGTGATGTAGTGATGCAGTACTGCAGTGATGTAGTGATGCAGTGATGTAGTGATGCAGTGATGCAGTGATGCAGTGATGTAATGATGTAGTGATGCAGTGATGCAGGGATGCAGTGATGTAGTGATGTAGTGATGTAGTGATGTAGTGATGTAGTGATGCAGTGATGTAATGATGTAGTGATGCAGTGATGCAGTGATGTAGTGATGTAATGATGCAGTGATGTAATGATGTAGTGATGCAGTGATGTAATGATGTAGTGATGCAGTGATGCAGTGATGTAGTGATGTAGTGATGCAGTGATGTAATGATGTAGTGATGCAGTGATGCAGGGATGTAGTGATGCAGTACTGCAGTGATGTAGTGATGCAGTGATGCAGTGATGTAATGATGTAGTGATGCAGTGATGTAGTGATGTAGTGATGCAGTGATGCAGGGATGCAGTGATGCAGGGATGTAGTGATGTAGTGATGCAGTACTGCAGTGATGTAGTGATGCAGTGATGCAGTGATGCAGTGATGTAGTGATGCAGTGATGTAGTGATGCAGTGATGTAATGATGTAGTGATGCAGTGATGCAGTGATGTAATGATGTAGTGATGCAGTGATGCAGGGATGTAGTGATGCAGTACTGCAGTGATGTAGTGATGTAATGATGTAGTGATGCAGTGATGCAGTGATGCAGTGATGTAGTGATGCAGTGATGTAATGATGTAGTGATGTAATGATGTAGTGATGCAGTGATGTAGTGATGTAGTGATGCAGTGATGTAATGATGTAGTGATGCAGTGATGCAGTGATGTAGTGATGTAGTGATGCAGTGATGTAATGATGTAGTGATGCAGTGATGCAGGGATGTAGTGATGCAGTACTGCAGTGATGTAGTGATGCAGTGATGCAGTGATGCAGTGATGTAATGATGTAGTGATGCAGTGATGCAGTGATGTAGTGATGTAGTGATGCAGTGATGCAGTGAAGCAGTGATGCAGTGATGTAGTGATGCAGTGATGCAGTGATGTAATGATGTAGTGATGCAGTGATGCAGTGATGTAATGATGTAGTGATGCAGTGATGTAATGATGTAGTGATGCAGTGATGCAGTGATGCAGTGATGTAATGATGTAGTGATGCAGTGATGCAGTGATGCAGTGATGTAATGATGTAGTGATGCAGTGATGTAATGATGTAGTGATGCAGTGATGTAGTGATGCAGTGATGTAATGATGTAGTGATGCAGTGATGCAGTGATGCAGTGATGTAATGATGTAGTGATGCAGTGATGCAGGGATGCAGTGATGTAGTGATGTAGTGATGTAGTGATGTAGTGATGCAGTGATGTAATGATGTAGTGATGCAGTGATGCAGTGATGTAGTGATGTAGTGATGCAGTGATGTAATGATGTAGTGATGCAGTGATGTAATGATGTAGTGATGCAGTGATGCAGTGATGTAGTGATGTAGTGATGCAGTGATGTAATGATGTAGTGATGCAGTGATGCAGGGATGTAGTGATGCAGTACTGCAGTGATGTAGTGATGCAGTGATGCAGTGATGTAATGATGTAGTGATGCAGTGATGTAGTGATGTAGTGATGCAGTGATGCAGGGATGCAGTGATGCAGGGATGTAGTGATGTAGTGATGCAGTACTGCAGTGATGTAGTGATGCAGTGATGCAGTGATGCAGTGATGTAGTGATGCAGTGATGTAGTGATGCAGTGATGTAATGATGTAGTGATGCAGTGATGCAGTGATGTAGTGATGCAGTGATGCAGGGATGTAGTGATGCAGTACTGCAGTGATGTAGTGATGTAATGATGTAGTGATGCAGTGATGCAGTGATGCAGTGATGCAGTGATGTAATGATGTAGTGATGTAATGATGTAGTGATGCAGTGATGTAGTGATGTAGTGATGTAGTGATGTAGTGATGCAGTGATGTAATGATGTAGTGATGCAGTGATGCAGGGATGCAGGGATGCAGTGATGTAGTGATGCAGTGATGCAGTGATGTAATGATGCAGTGATGCAGTGATGTAGTGATGCAGTGATGCAGGGATGCAGTGATGTAGTGATGCAGTGATGCAGTGATGCAGTGATGTAGTGATGTAGTGATGCAGTGATGTAATGATGTAGTGATGCAGTGATGCAGGGATGCAGGGATGCAGTGATGCAGTGATGCAGTGATGCAATTATGTAATGATGTAGTGATGCAGTGATGCAGTGATGTAGTGATGTAGTGATGCAGTGATGCAGTGATGCAGTGATGCAGTGATGCAGGGATGTAGTGATGTAATGATGTAGTGATGCAGTGATTCAGGGATGTAGTGATGCAGTACTGCAGTGATGTAGTGATGCAGTGATGCAGTGATGTAATGATGTAGTGATGCAGTGATGCAGTGATGTAGTGATGTAGTGATGCAGTGATGCAGTGATGCAGGGATGTAGTGATGTAGTGATGCAGTACTGCAGTGATGTAGTGATGCAGTGATGCAGTGATGCAGGGATGCAGTGATGTAGTGATGCAGTGATGCAGTGGAGGGAACAGGGTGGAGACGTCGGCTGGACCTTCTGGAGGTTGATCTGTTTGATCACACACTGCGTGTCTCCGCCTCCCGTCTTGCTCCGGACCAGGAAGGCTTTCCCAAACGCTCCCTCTCCAATCTGCCAGAGAACCTCGTAGTCGTTCATAACACTGGAGAGGCTGCAGCACACAGCACAACATGAAGAATGTCTGTTTGTCTTCAGTCACAACTCCAGTTTAGCTTTGGGAGGTCATCTGTGGAAATATTTCACATTTGATGTCTTTTTTTATGTTTTATGTTAGTTCAATGTGTTTCCATTAAAGACCAACGTCAATCATCTTTCTTTTTTAATTATGATGATGCGTTTTTTGGCAACATTTTTTTTAAAACTGTTATTTTCTAGGAGTTCATCAGAAATTCACCTCTGACTTGTAGGCGGGACTGTGAGTAAGCCTGGCTTTATTTCCCATCAGCCCCTTTGTTCACACTCTCTCCTGATAGTTTACAGCCCTCACACCCTCTACCAAACATAAGCGGTGCAACAAAAATGGACAAGCAACATCGGAGCTATCCCTTCATACAGTTTAGATCCAGATTCCTGCTCAGACGAGGAAACAGAGACGTTCATGGATCTGTTTGTCTGACAGTGGATGATCAGAATGGAGCAGAGCAGGGTGGCCGGCCATTGTTGTTTTACATCACAGCTACAAGCTTTTCAAACTCCAAAAACACCATTTTGTTTGAAGTAGATCTTTAAAATCAGACATGAAGTGTTGAAATGATGGTTGAAAATCATTGAATTAGCTTTTTTTTTTTACAAAGATTTGAAGCAGAGATAAATGAAAAACCAAATGCGTTAAGGTGAGGATACAGTTGTCGCCTCAACACATCATTCTGAAACGAAGATTATCTGAGAGAACAAAAAACATATGAATAATGGGAACATTTAATGTAATTTGACCAAAACAAAGTTTATGTAAAATATGTTAAATATAAAATAATTGTTTCCCACCAGTTTTGAAAAAGACAAATCTTTTACAGCAGTAAACAAAATGTTTTTCTTTACTGCTCCTTCTAACCTGTGGATGTTATGTAGGACCATTTAAACTTTACTCATTGTTTAAAACATTTTGGGGAAAAGACAGTGCAGGAAGAGGGGAACAAGAAAGGATTAATAGGAGAACAAATAAGTGAAAAAAATAAATAAAGACATAAAATAATCTGGGTTGATGGTTGCGAAAACCTGATGAATGGAACCAGAGAACCAAACTACCATCAGCAAGTTCACGGGATTTGACCTGCATTTTCCTCTCTTGCACTTTTTGTTTTAACCAAAGCTTACAGTTTTATTAATTTAAGTCGGAGACGTGCTAATAGTCTCTTAAAATAAGTAGATCCAATTCATTGTGTCTGCAGATCTCTGACAAATCGACAACATTCTGAATGAACCATTTTTTTGGAAAATCCTGTTCAGTCAGCACATATGAGGTTTTAGAATCCCATAACAAGCTGTGAGTTCTCCTTTTACAGCATTGTGACAAATTCAAAGCCTTCTGCCCCATCAGCTGTGAGGCAAAGCCGTTACCATGGAGACCACAACAACACGGCCTCTGGCTCTGAAGCTGATCCTTACCTTTCACATCTGCAGGAAAACAGGAAGTCGCCCGTTCCAATGTTCACAGAAGCACATCTACATTCTGGAAGTACGGAGGCTGTGAGGTGAACCGCCGGAGCCGGAGCCTGGAAAAGACCTCAGCTTCAGAAACTACGGGAAGCCGGAGCACGGCCCTGTTGCATGCTGGGGGTTGTAGTTTCTGTCATAACAGGCTGAAGACTTTTTTTTACCATTACCAGACAAAATATTATGAAACGATGACATCAATCAGCTCAACTTTTAAAATGTAAGATCATTTTTCTAACTGGAGGGATGTTGTTTTATGGAGCCTGTGACCCGACGTGGGTAAAAAATTAATTAATCCGTTAACACGAAATAATAATTTCCTTATTAATTATTTTGTGGGAGCAAATTAATTATTTGATCATTTTTCTACCCATCTTGGGTCACAGGCTCTGTAATTGTCTGACTTTCAAACGATTAGAGACACAAAACTTTGGGTCTGTGTGGAGCTTTTTGGTTTCTTGTTTGCTTTTTATAAATTTATAATACAGTACAGAGGCGAGCATTAAATGCAGGGTTTGCTCGGAGCTGGTTTGATTTATCTTATAAAAAGAACACTCTTGTCCAAAAAGTAGGATTAAACATAGAAAATAAAATGTTGTGATGGTGAGTGACAGAAACCCGTTTGGGTTTTTAACACGGTTAAAGAAGTTTTACAGAAATAAATACAATTGAAACTAAACGGAAGAAAATTTAAAACACAAAAGTCAACATTCATCAAGCAATTCATAATCAAATACATAAAAGAGGCAAATAAGTATTTGAGCCCCCTGTGGTTTTGCTAGTTCTCCCTCTTAGAAAATCTTGACGGTCTGATATTTTCATCTTAGCTGCACGATCACGGTGAGACATCATCTAAAACAAAAATCACATTGCATGATTTTCTTCAATCATCTACTGCTGCAAATAAGTATGTGAACCCCTGTCTATCAGCTAGAATTCTGACCCTCAGAGAGCGGTTAGTCTACCTTTAAATAGTCCACTATCCACCTGTTTGGGGGGGCTGGCTGTATCAAGACACCTGTCCACCCCATACAAGACTCCAACTACCAACACGGCCAAGAGCAAAGAGCTCTCCAAAGACCGTCACAAGTCTGGAAAGGGCAACGGGGCAATTACCAAGCAGCTCGGTGAAAAAAGATCCACTGATGGAGCAATTGTTAGAAAATGGAAGACGATAAACACGACTGTCAAGCTCCCTCAGACCGGGGCTCCACACAAGATCTGACCTCATGGAGTCTCAGTGATCCTAAGACGGGGAGGACTCAGCCCAGAACTACACGGGTGGAGCTGGTCAATGACCGCCGTTTCCATGGTTACTGTTGGTAATCCACTAAGACGTCATGCTTTGAAATAATGCATGACACGAAAGGATCCCCTGCTTAAACCAGCACACGTCCAGGCCCGTTTAAAGTTTGCCAAAGACCATTTGGGCGATCCAGAGGATCATGGGAGATAATTGTATATTTTAAGAAGTTAATGACTGGGGTGTGTATTGGGAGATTTTAGGGAGCAACCTCCTTCTCAGTTAGAGCATTGAAGACGGGTCGTGGTTGGGTCTTCCAACATGACAATGACCTGAAGCGCACAGCCAGGAGGACAAAGGAGTGGCTCCAAAAGAAGCATATCAAGGTCCTGAAGTGGTCCAGCCAGTCTCCAGACCTCAACGCAAAAGGAAACATCTTTGGAGGGAACTCAGACTCCATGTTTCTCATCCCAGAAACCTGACTGATCTAGAGGAGATCTGTGTGGGGGAGTGGGCCAAAATCCCTGGTGAAAAACTACAGGAAACGTCTGACCTGTGGAATCCCAAACAAAGGCTGCTGTACCAAATATTACCACGGATTTTCTTAGGGGATTTTCCTCTTTTTTTCTGTAGTGCTAAAAAATCTGTTTCCATCAAGAACAAAAAAATGGTGTTCTGCATTTTTAGAGAAGGACTGCTTCTGCTCTTTGGACCCGTCAGACAAACGGGGACAGCAACGCTGCGCTGAACAGACGGGACGATGGAGAGGCCTGAGCATCTTTCACCTGTTGGGCCTGTAATCGGAGCTGAAGGCCGCCCGCGGAGCGCAAAGACCATGCAGCCTTCATGTAAATCCCTGCCATGACAGCAGCAGTTTGGTGCTGGATTCTGTCACAGATCATGTTGCTGGCAGGAGCTCACTCGTGTCCCAGACAGCATCATGGACGTAAGCTCATTGTCGTGTAGAAGACACTGTGGAAAAGGTTAAAGACTTTCTTCGTGTCGCCTTAAAACTCTTTGCTGTTCTTTCAAAGGAACAGTTCCTAAACACATTCCATGGATATTATTTGACTCCAACCATCGTCATCCTCGCTGAGCAGCAGTGATGGAGGAGACTCCTCTGATCCGGGTCAAAGCAGGAACCTGCCGCACGCTCAGCCTGTAAAATTCACCACCATTTCACCGCAAACGTCGCACCAAACCCGTTTCATTTAAGGTCACCTTGTACAATGACAGCTTCATGAAGCCCGGCATCATTTTAATGTCAGACGTTTGGTTTGGAAGCAGTCTGGAAAATTCTTAGAAACACTCCTCAACCTAGTGGACAGCCTTCCCAGAAGACTGCATCATATTATGGGTGAGGATGGGACGGCCCTTCAGTTCATATGTGAGCCAATACTTTTGGTATCAGTGTTTGTTCATTAAGGATTAATTAGTATTCCTGGTGTTAGGAAGACGGCGTCCTTTTCTCTTTTTATCATCAATGACTCAAAATACATCCATGCAGTTTTTATTGCAGTTGTCTTTTGATGTCTATGATGCTGTCAGCTGTGGATTCTTTGTAGTAACAGAGACGGGTCAATATGACCCATCAGGAAAAACACAAACAAGAGTATTCATAGTTTTTATATTTGTTTATTGTTTGTTTCTTTGTACACAAATTAGTAAAACGGGTAAAGAATTCCCAACAAAATGACAAATTTAAAACAGAGGCTGTGAAAAAAGCCAAGCTAAGGTTGTGTTTGCATTTTCTTTTACATTATTTTGAATTCAAGGCAGAGGAAACTCTTAACCAATCAGTTAAGATCAAGAACTGAAGAGTAGGATAATGACTACAGCAGATAAAATAGAGGAAAGTAAAGTGTCTCTGGACACCCAGGATCAGTGGTTCATCAAAACTTAAAAACGCTTCACGTTTGCCTTTGATTACAATAATGACTATCCTGAGCTGGATTTAAGCAGGTTTACCTTCGGGGTAGATTCCCCAGACTGTGCCGAGAGGAAAAAACACCAGCGTCGCCTTTTTTTCCCTAAAAACAATCCAACATTTACCACAGTTTCACATTTTCCTTCCCCTCATTCTCTCAAACTACCTGAAGCAAAGAAAAGGACACGGTGAGCGTCCAGAACGCCCCGCCACTGCAGCCGGGTGACTTCTGGGGCTGTGGCGAAGCGGCTCACAGCTCGCAGATCTGAGTCTCCACCACAAAATTGTTCTCGAAGTGACGGATCTTGCGGCAGTTCTGCACTTCGCGCTTCTGCATACCTGTGGGAGAGCAGAACGGTCTTTAAAGTTGGGCGTGCGAGGCGTGGGGGGGCTGCTGAAGGGGGAAGAGCGGCGCCCAACCGAACCCTGAGAGGAGGCAGCCGTCTCAGCTGGGATGGAGATCATGACGGAATACTTGGTGACCCTAAACTAATCTGGCTTCATACCGCCTTAAATGTGTGTCGTTTCCTAGGATACGGTTTCTGTGGCCCGTTAGAGATTCACCTTTTAGTTGTGGAGGAGAGAGATGGCGGGGAGCAACCCCACCACCCCTTCCCATCTGCCATAAGTGACATCTCTGTTTACACTCTACCGCTAGCTTCCAGCCCTTCAGAACCGTGCAGCTGTCGTGCTGTACGGTTCTGATCCAGATTCCAGCTCAGGTGAGGAAAACAGTTATTCTGCAGGTGGATGATGAGAATGGAGCAGAACAGGGAGCTGGTGGCATGCATGCCCAGTGTGTTTCTACATCTTTTCATTTCTTTTGACACGTCCTCCATCTTCAGAGGAGGAACAGGTTAAAACCCGCTAAGGCCTGGTTCTGATGGATGGCAGTGGCTCTGCAGGTGAAGGACATACCCAGAATCCTGTCTCTGCGCTGCAGCTTGTAGGTCTCCTTGTTGCGGCAGAGGTTGTAGATGAAGTAGCCGAGCTGGTCGACGCGCTCCAGACGCTCGGTCACCACCATCTCCTCGTGGACCAGGTATGACTGGGGCAGGTAGGTTCCAGCCTGGACAGACAGACAGACAGAAGACTGTTTCTGTACAAACCTCTGCTTTGAAGCCTCAGTGTGTGACCGCTCAACCACGGATCCCCGCCGTTACCTTGACATTGATGAGCAGGTCCAGGAGGTCTCTGGGGGGCATGACAGCGGAGGTGTTGAGGGGGATGACATAGCACTTGTCCAGGCTGAGGTCCAGGTACGCCGTCATCCTCTGCAAACAGAGAACTGATGAGGGCTTCTCCTCTGTGCTCCATTCCTGACCCCCGTTCACACGCTTCATCCTGCATGCTCCCCGCTTCCCTTCCCTTCCGATCCCTCACCCGTCATCTCAGCAAACCAGAGCAGAGCGCTCTGGAAAATGATTGTTTGGAGAGGATGACTCCATGCATGATCCTCCAGACCAGAGCAAACGCGTTTTAGTCTCTGACTTTACAAGTTGAGTAAACATGACCCCCCCCCCCCCCACCCCCATTATGAAACCTGCATACATCAGGGGTGTCATGCCATCTTCATACCTGTCCTTTACTGAACTCTAGACTTCCTCTAAAGCTGCGGCGTTCCGTTTCTAGTCAGTTACAGACGCCATCGGAGGTCCTGCAGCGTGTTTCCAGCCTCGGGTGGGGCAGCAGCTTGTTTTGGAGGTCTTAGAGTTCAAATATCTAAACTTTGGCAAAGAATGTGCGTCGCGTCAACCAATCAGGAGCCGATCAGTGGGTGGAGTCCAAAGTCAACTTAGAGGAGAGGCTGATGGTTGCAGTTTGCTCTCCTGAACTTATTTTGACTGAGAAAACAATAAAAGACCCTCAAGTTTTATCAGGAGAGTCTCTGAATGTCAGCAACCCAGACATGATCACCGGAGCTTTTCTACAGCTCCTCCTAAGAAATAAAGCTGTTCTCTGAACGTCATCCGGCTCCTCCAAACTTAAGAGGGTGGCTCCTCCCACACACATCAGGTGTACACACCTGTGGACAAGCGTCCAGCAGTGAATTTGACGCCTCATCTTTCGTGTTCTCTCCCTACTTTAGCATCTTGAGCTCCTCTCTGCACCTCCTCACCTTCGGGGGACAAACAGGGACACCAAAGGCTTGAGAGGATGTTTGCTGCTCTCACGCGTGAACCTCAGTCCAGACACCAGGCTGCAGGCGGGACGGAGTCTTACCCTGTCGAAGTCGTGGACGATGTCTGCTGGGTCCCCGTCTTCAAAGTTAGGAACGGGAACGCTGATGATCTCCACCTGCTCCTCCTCCAGGATGCGGATGGTCATCTCCAGCTCCCGCAGGCTGCTGGGAACATCCACCTGTGGAGGATGGAGCATCGTCTCCACATCAGATCCTTTCAAAAACTTATAGGTCACCAGTGGAGCAGAGAATCTGGATTCTTGTCAAAAGAAACCAGTAAACATCAATCAGCCAGTTCAAAGTCTGTCCAAATCAGTGATCTTAAACAAGTTAGTTCAACTTGTGGAGCTGAAGTTCAGAGAAAGGCAGGAGGCAGAGCTGGAGGTAGCAGACAGGAAGATGTTGGGTTAGGGCAGGGGAGGGCAAACCTTTGGACTCGGGGGGCCACAGAGGGTTCTAACATTGGACAGGAGGGACCAGGAGCTGATGTGTGGAGTGTTTTGGTAGTCCGCTTCATCAGAGAAAGAAACAACACGGAATCTGGATGAAAACATGAACTGGAACTGATCAAAAATGGATTTTGTTCTCATTTTAGAGCCATTTGCACCGATGGATTGACGTCTCTCCAGAAAAATGCAAACATTAGCAAAATGCTGCGTTCGTGTGCGGTTGGAAGAATCAGAAACGTCAGAAACACAACAAATCTTCCAACACCACATGAATCCTGAATAACCTTCTACATCTAAGCTGAGTGGACTCCAGAACTACAGGGAAAAGGAGACCTTTATAAGGATTATCAACATAATTGATGGCAGTTTGGCGGGCCAGATGAAATCATTTAAGGGGCCTCATTTGGCCCCCGGGCCGTAGTTTGTCCAGCCCCGGGTTAAAGGTATGAACCCATCGAGAGGAAGAGATCATGGTGGATGTTCTGGAGAGGATTTGGACACGTTGAGAGGAGGAACAGTGATGGTGTTGGTGAAAAGATGCTGATTGGACGGAGGCAGATGTGGTAACTGAGAAAGAGAGGAGCCCCCAAAAACCCCTCTGCTCTGACTTTTTGGGTTGTTCTGTTATCAGACACGGTGGGGGTTTGTTCACATACCTCAGGTATGTGAACAAACCCCCACCGTGTCTGATAACAGAACAACCTAAGAAGTCAGTTCATAACACGGACACTATGAACGTTTGAACACACCTCTTCATCTCTTATCATATAGTCGTCTTCAATGTAGTTGACTCCACAGAAGAACACCGGCTCCCCCTGGACACAAACGGAGATAGAAGCAGCCGTGAGGTTACCGGCGCCAGATGCACGGGGCTGTTCTCTAAACGTCACATTTCTCCTTCTGTTGTAACAGTTCAGCCTATGTAGTCAGCACATAGATGAGCTGAGCGTCCTCAGCAGCAGTCGGCGCTGCAGGGACTAGCAAACACAGATGACTTCTACAGTGCAGGGCAGAGGTCCTGCTGAAGCCTGTGTGAGGGAATCCCACGCCGTCAGGGACAGCGGGTGGTTATTAAAGGGAAAGAAGGCCTCAGGTCAGGTGACATTCAATCCTTTTTTTTTTTAAGTTGTCCATCTTTCAGTCAGATGCCTGGATCAGTGAGACATTACTAAAGCAGACCTTCTGAGTCAGGAAGGAAGTGTTTTTGTTAGGATTTACCATATGGCTGATGGCGTCTGTCTGAAAGAGAAACAAAGATGCGTCAATCACACCATAAGAACACAGCAGCCTCCACACTATGATGTCACAGCCATTTACAGTCAGCTCCATAACGGGACAGCGACACAATTCCAACATTTTCGGCTCTACACACCACCACAGTGGATTTGAAATGAAACTAACAAGATGTGCGTTAACTGCAGTGTCAGCTTTGATTTGATGGTATTCACATCCAGATCAGGTGAGCGGTGTAGTATTACAACAGTTAGCATGTGTGCCTCCCACCTGATAAGGAACCTAAAGTCCCATTATTTATGGACCTGACTGTATTTCTGTTTCTCTGCTCGGGCCTTTGTGGGCTCTTTGCTTACCGGTCCTGTGTAGTAGCGGAACAGGTAAGCTCCTGCAATCAGCACTCCAGACAGCATGAGGGCCACGCCCAAACACACGCACCAGCACCAGGCCCGGGACTGGCGACGCACCAGCACAGCTGTCTCTACGTCCTGCGAGAAAACCACATCAGACCGTTACAAGTAGGGACTAGTAGGGCGGAACATCGGTATCAGTCCGACATTTGAAAAAAATCTTCCGATATTCTTTTGACCGTTTTCAGAAACCCTTTATTTTTTGAAATGTAAACTTGTTCCTAACAGATTGGGAAGCTTCTGGATGAATTTGATGAAATTCATCTTAAACAGATGAAAACTGAGAAGCGTCTTTGCGGTTTCTGTTCTCGCAGACTCTTCTGGAAATGCTAGCAGCTGACCAACAGCGTCCTCTGTGGGCTCTCTCCCCACAGGAAGGGAGGATGTGTGCTTTGCTCGTCCTCCGTTTGTCCAAACTGTTGGAGCGACGGGAAAAAGCAGCTGTGTTTGCTTCCTTGTTTGTAAAAATCTATCATTGTGAAACATTGATCCCTAAAGGTCTAGAATGGAATCAACAGTCCGTCCTCCACCAGCTGGCTGTTACGTCACGTCTTCAGCATCTCCACCATGAAGTACAATTACATCAGATGAAGCAGGCGTGCCTTTCAGTCTTTCTGTACTAGGGAAATGTAGAAGAGAGTCAATAGGACGCTCCACTTGGATTTTAATTTATAAATGAATTCAAAGGTATAGAATACTTTTTTTATCTGAAAGATCCTCATGAATGTGAGAGAAGGTAGAGACAACCGAATGGATGTCACATAAGCAACAATATATTTTTTTAAATCTTTGTATTCTCTTTTTAATGTTTGGTATTCAAATGTATACATTATATATGTATTTTTCAACCAGTGTGCTGTGGGAGATTATCCATTTTCACTGATCTAAAGTCATTTCCCATCTCCAGGATATCAGCTCTGTGTTCATCCAAACAGGCCCGGATAAAACACTGAGGAGTTATGAATATGAAAGATCATTAAATACTTTTTTCTTTGTGTTTATTTGATTCTATTAAAGACACTTTGATAAGAATGACGGTAACGCGATTTAGCCACAGCTTCAGCTGTTTTTGGAAAAGTCCCGCCCCTTTAACTGTCTCCACCAATCATTCTTGGAGGCTTAATCACATGTCATCAGTCTGACCAATCAGAAGTGGTTAAAGTCTTCACTTCCTTGTTCAGATTCTGCTCATAAAGTCTCTAAGTTCCAACAGAAGTACCAGCTAAAGCTCGTTTTTAGCGGTGTAACTTTCCACAGAATCCGATGTCAGACCGTGGAACAAGTGAACAAAACCATGAAGATCAGAGAAGAGAGTCTGTCTGCCATCACTACATCTCCCATGATGCATTGGGTTAAAGTGACAGCGTCTCTGCTCTACTATGAATCTTCTCTGTCTTAAACCACAACAAACACACAAACAGTTTATCAATCTTCTTGATGAAATCAGAGGTCAGAGGTCAACAGTTTAGTTCTCCTTCAAGGTTTGTGTTTCTTAACAGCCAAACATCCCAGAGTTTGGTCCAAGTCATTTTTCTAACAAACACTTTTCTAAAAACATCTGGATTATTTTAGATGTTAAACTAAAGAAGAAGTAAAAACAACATTTAAGAAACAGGATGAAGGTGAAGTGGCCAACAGACACAATTCAACTTGTGAAGAAACTGGATTTTCTAGAAAGGACTGTATTAATAAAAGGATTAAGTTCGTACCCTTCAGTTTCTTGAACACAGAAATGAATGAATAATGACTCAGAGACAACACTTAGCGTCAGTCAAAGTTTACTCCGCACAAACAGCACAAATTTGTATGAAGGGTCACAGACAGATGAACAGGGTTGCTGCATCAAGGTCCGTACAAAGAAAACAGGAAAATGGGCTTGGTCTATAACCCCCGCATTTGCATATTCAGAAGATCACCTGATAGACCGTGGTGTGAAAAATCCACCCACAGGCTGCTGCAGCTAGATGTTTGAAGGTCAGGGAGCTTCAAGTGTCAGATCTCTCTGAGGTCATCACAGACATTTGCCAGAGCGCACACACCAGCACACACAGAGATGGAAGGGGAGGATGCTGGAGGAATGTTACCAGACAATAGTCTTGGTTGTGCTTTGTAATACAATTTTGAGATGATAATACATAGTGAATCAAGTTTAAACCATTAATGTGATAAAAAGTAAAAGTTAGTGTAATAAAATGTAAAAAGGGAGTTTCTAACTATTCTCTTTCTAATTATTCCTAACAAAACTCAATTGAAAAAATTTAATCATCTAAAAAGAAATCAAACATTTTTGTTAAAGTCTTCAAAGACTCGCTCGGTCCAGTTCTCTTTTACAGTCAATGGTGTTGATAGAGTGGAGGTGGGGGGGTGGGTAAAGGGGCGGGTTGGGTTTAATTGAAGTTTTTTTGTGGCTACTTTTGTTAGTTTGTTTGGACTATAAAGTGTTTTGAGCTGTCCAGAACAGTTTTTCTGGCGTTTAAGATGTTCTTAGAAAATCAACAGCTTCTTCTCAGACTGCTGGCCTCCATGTTTGTTACGAAATGTGTTCACTGCTTCCTCATTGGTCTGCATTCTGACATGACAGTGGAGTACAATGAAGCGTCTCAGACTGGGAAGAGACTCTGACTGACAAAGGTTTTCTGTTTTCTTGCTGCGTCTCTGCAGCTCAAGTCTTTGATGGAAACAGATATTTGTTCAAAATAAGCATTAAGCTTCTTTGCTACTTTTTTGAATATCCAGAAAATAGAGTTGGGAGAGGCGTCTTGATGACTGTGTTGGACCGTCAGAAAGCTTCACCAACAAGAGAAGACATGTCAACGGCAGAACATTCCAGAACTCCAGGCCACGCCCTCGCCGTCACACTCCTCTGGCTGCACGCTCAAGTCTGTGAACACCTCAAACTGCAGGGAGAGAACAAGGAGCCGTCCAGGAAAACAGCCCAACCTTTTCCTACAACAGCCCTTTTCAAAATAAGAGCGCGGCTCCTCGTCTGCACAGACTAGTGGCAGAAATGTGCTCCAGCACGCCGACACCTGCTGTGGTCGTCACGTCATCGCAGTGACCTGAACTGTCCTTTCTGACCACTTCAACACTCGTCATTTACTTTGATTTGCTACTTGTCAGTAGATTTCAAAATATTTCCGTTTGTTTTGGATTGTGGCCGTTTCCTGGTTGGAACAGAGCAAACCCCCTGATTTCAGAATTAAGGAAAATAAAAGACTTTGTCTTTGCATGAATGTCATTTAAAATACATTAAGTAGAACAAACCACAAAACAACAACTAAGATTCCGAATTAAACGATGCTTTATTCTTCTACCGCTGTGAGTAAAACTGAATAAGTGCAATGAGATGTTAAAATGTTATAATGTTTTCATTTTTTTTATCCTATGGGGTTGACTTAGCAAAGACATCAGAGTTGTTTATTTAGTGTCTTGTTCTTTTATCATTTCCTTCAGTGTCGATGGAGATTCGCCCATGCAAAGTTTTCTTTAGTTGTAAAGCATAAAACTTCAGATGACCACAAAAAGAATGTTTATGGTGCAGCTGCCATTTTATTTATTTATTATAAAATACATTTTAATCAATTTTAATTATTTTAATCACCATTTTAATCATTTATTCAATTTGAAAATCTTTGGTGTTGGACCGGATGGACAAGGAAAGGCGGGAAGAAGAGAGAAGGATGTTAAAGAGAGGGGGGTAGGAGGGTGATTCTAGATGGGGGGGGGGGGGGGGGGGGGGGGGCATCAAGCAGCATAAAGCAACAAGTTTCTGGATGGTTATACTCATTACAGTGAGGTTCAGATGTAATACAAGTCTATAAGGGCGGGGCCTGTCCACACACACACACTCAAATGTCACAAACACACCTGTTGGCTCCAAAAATGTTCACATACAAACATGTCAACATACACAATACAAATATTGTTCACACACACATACCTATGCTTTCAAACCAACTAGTGTGAAATATTTCATTCAATCACATAAACTATTAGTGCAAAGGTGAGCTAACACCTGTGCTAAGGTGTTCTTCTAAAATGGATGGTGGAATGTGAAAAGAAGGAGGGGGGGGTGCCCAGCCATCCCCACACCAAGACCCCCGCTGCAGCAGCAGCGGCAGCCAGAACCCCCCAACGCCACACGGCAGCAGGCAGAGAACAACCGCCCCCGGGCAATCACATCCGCCACCAAGGCCAGGACCAGCAGGACCACCGCGGGGCCCCCAGAGCCAGAGAGCAGGGAGGAATGGCGGGAAAGAGAGTGCAAGCTCCAGCCCAACCAGGAGAGCAGCCCCCCCGCCGCCACGTCGGGAAGGCCCAATGCGGGGCCAAGCCCCAGACGAGCACCTCACCACCACCCAGGGGTTCTGGGGATCCCCCAACCCCAGGTACGAGCCAGGACCCCCGAAGGGAGACCCGCGCTCCAGGCAGCCACCCACCTGGCCCACGGTTGGTCCAGGAGACAGCAAGGCAGGGGCCAGCCATCCCCGCCCAGGAGGAGGACATCCCGGGGAAGAGGGGGTCCACATGAAATGTGATCCCTAGCTCTTGGCCTTGCCAGAGAACTCGGGGATCCCCCTCCCCGCGTGGAGAGAGGGCTGCTGGGCAAGCACCCAGGGAACACGGATGCCGTTGCCAAGGGCCCAATACACCCCCCCCCCCCCCCCCCAGCATAGGGCTCAAGTCCCCTCAACCCAGGGGTCCCATCCCCTGAAGCGCCGACCCCCCAGGCCCCACACCACCCACCCCACATATAGAGAGAAGAGCCAGAGAGGAGAAACCCAGCCCCCAAACCCTAACCCTGAAATAGGTATTTGGTTTCTTGGAGCCAGTGGGTAGTCCCTGTTTGGAACGCAAGGAAGTCGTCATAATTTTGAATGTCATCTGATTCACACCTATGATGGCAAAGCCTCTATTATTAGCTTTTATAATTACTGACTGAATGTGTGTAAATTCAAATAAAAGGCAGTCTTATGTCCTCCCCCTTTTGCTTTGCATGGTTCTGCTTCCTGTGGTGACCCCAGCATCAGTTCACCTGAGAGCTGCTTGTGTTTCTGGGGACAGGTGAGTATTGATATCCAGGACGGGTTTGGTTTCAGTATATCAGCACACAGACACTCCATCAACACAGTGAACTCAGTCTGAGGGTGGGACATAAAGGTCGTCTCCAAGAAAAAAAAACAGCAATAGTCGCAAAAAAACTAGTGGTGTAGCGATGAATTGATTTTTATTCCTACAATCCAATCAGACTGATCTAGGCACAATCAAATCGACCTATCTCATTAAAAAATCATTTCAAAATTAGGTAAATTGATAATTGAAATCGATATTGGAGAATACCATTTGGATTAATGTTTTTTTTTTATTATATGGAAAAAGGACCAAGTCCAGACAACACTCATGTGATGTCATGAACGCGGATCCGTCCATCATTCCAGTCCAATGTGTGGACAGACTTTGAATAAAGTCATGTGACCATCCAGTGTCTAGAATGTTCTAAGAATGTTCCCTTTGGATTCTTTGGATGTGAAAAAACAACAGCGGTGAACTTTGGGAAACTAACATGTGAATGGATTTGACATTCATTCTAGTTTACTTGTTGGTTTGGACACAGATTTCATTTAACTTGATGATCTGGAAGAAAACCAAGAATCTGGAAAACTGATCAGTAGCAGGAATGTCTGTCTGAATCTCACTGCTGGAAGTTTGGGATAAAAAGACGTCCTGGATCCATTTCAGGTCAGAGAATCAGATCGTTCAAAATGAACCAAAATCAAATATGAATGGGATCAGCAACCACAAATATTGCATGGAATTGTTGTCAGAATGAATCATTACACCCTTACAAAAGCTCACTAAAAGGTTTGGTAAAAATTCAATCTAATTTTTATCAAAAAGTCCTTGTATTTAAAGGTCTGATGATAAGTACACAATGGAGATCCATGTAACATTCCAGGTGAAAAAAAAACTTATAATTATGGGTGAGATGAGGTATCACTGATCTGCTGTGTGAAGGTTGTCCGGGCCTAACTGTAGCTGGCCATCTCTTTGCCTGTTTGATAATCCTCTTCCGGTTCTGGTCTTCGTTCAGTATCCAGCTCTCTTGAGTTTTCATAGAGTTGGTCAAACTCAGTGGGAGGCAACTAAAGATATCTGGATGATTAGTCTCTAAGCTTTGTTAATCACACAGAGTGCCTGATACCACAAAATACAACTACAAAAAAAAAACAAAAAACGGAAGATTCAAATGAATCCAAACAAAACTTTTTACGTTTTGCCCTTTTAATATCATTGAATGTTGAAAAACCACAACCATGCAAATCTACCAACCTTTTGACCAGACCAAACTTACAACAATATATTATTATTATAATTAACTTTGTACCCCAATACTACAAAGTTGTGTGAATGTAACACAAACACACAGCATGTGTGCTGTTACATGCTGGTGATAAATGAACTGTGAGCAGCACATGGTGTCAATAACTTAGGTTAACATTGAAACAAATCTGTTTACAGACCCACTCTGGGTTATTACCATGTTCTTGTAGCATTTTTCCCATGATGGAGGACATTTAGAAAGAAAGTCATATTTTGATCAATCATAAAAGTGTTCCCAGAGGTGGATTGACTGTGATTAGGCTGGGATCTTCAGAATTTTCTGTGTGATACAATAATTAACAGTCCACTTGGGGTGGAAGATGCAGCAGACACAAACAAGGATGGACCAAGAACTTCTCTGATACAAACAAGATGGTGATGTCTGAACAGATGATAGAAAAGCAGCAGATGCAGGTCTTAGTGGTAGATGAATTCCTCTAAACGAACAACATCAGACAGACGTTTGGACAGCGACCCGGAGAGGATGGATTAGCAAGAAAACCTGTTGGTAGGTCAAAGTTAAATTCTTCCTGAAGACGTTAGTCAGAACAGTGAGGCCGTCACCCCTAAAGAACAGAACAACCGTTGTGATCTCTGTCCAGAAGAATCTGGCAACAGGAACATCTCAGAGTGCAGCTTCCTCAAGCTTAGAGCCTTCTTTTAAAAAAAAACCATTCATTTTCATCCCTGTCTCCTCTTTTCATCCCCATGAGCAAACACACAGATGACGGTTCAAAACCAAGTGTGGTTAATGTTAAGGTAAATCTGTGCACAGCGATCTGTGTTAAAGCTCCTCCTCCTCGCCATGAGGGAGCACGGCCTGAACGTTAATCTGCGTGGAGCGCTTACAGGTCAGGAGCTGTGCGTCAGCGGCCTTCCCTGCATGGAGATGACAGCACAGGCTGGACTGTGATGTGTGAATGTGTGCAGTCAGATAAGCTCAGCTGGAGGCTATTCTTAGGGGTGAAGGCTCCAAAACCCATCAAATGCATAAATAAAAGGCACCAATGAGGAGACGACGTTTAAGGGGGGACTTGAAGGACCCACAAATGTTCTTTTTGGCGTCTCTTTTTTAACGTGACTGTTTTATACAAACAAAAGAGTCAAGGAACGCCTGATCACAGCAAGAAGGAGAAACTAAAGGGCAAACGCTTAAAATGCTCCCTGAAATATTTCTTTTATTGTTTTTTGTAAATCATTTGATTGATTTTAAACATTTCACCTGCCCTCCAAAGGCTCCCATGGGTCCACTGAAACTTTGTACCTAGTTTGACGAGACTCTCTGACAACATTAGCAACAACGCAGGAATTCTCCAAAAGGAGAAACGTCTGAACATGCAGACTTTGAACGGAAAGTATAACAGCAGGAGTTTGTGCGTCACACATTTAGGCAACAAACACAATTGAGGTTTTTGTCATTGCAAATCTAGATGCAAAAACATTTTACCATAGGAATATGAATACCCATGTAAAGAATATGCTAAACGTTCCCATAAATACAGATCTGTGAGTAGCAGCTTCAAACAGTCGCTGACTGCGTGGATCTAAGTCTGGATTTAGATTTATTTCTAGAGGACTGGAGCGACTGCTAACACGTCTCCTGGGGTTACAGCCGTCGACTGCCAGGAGTTTATCTGATCTCTTCTCTTTTTACTACTAATAATGTGTACATTTAAAATAAACAAGCTATTTGTTCTGTTTCTAGAAAGTCCAATTAACACTTTCAACAAAACACAACACATGAGGTCCATATTTATCACACCCTAAGAGCACTGCATCAGTTACTCATTTGTCTATTCACAGCAAAATCTTCAAAATGCAGCACGAGTCCTCTAATCAACTCCAGGCCTTTTATCTGCTTCACTCATAATGACATAACAAGGGAATAGCATGGAAGTCAATTGTCCAATTACTTACAAGCCCATGAAATGAAGGGATTGTGTTTAAAAAATGCTTTCGTTTTTCACATTTTTATGCAATCTTTTTGTTCAACCCATGGAATAAAAGCTGAAAATCTGGACTTCAATGGCATCTGAGTTGTTTTATTTAAAATTCACGCCGGCAGAGCGGCTTTTCCAAACCCGTTGGTGATAATGGATTTTTTCACACTGTTTTTAACGATTGCTTTTGACTTGAAAGCTGCATCATATTGTAGTGGCGGTCACGTGCATGCTGGGTCTAAAGGCAGCAAGGAATTGTGGGATGCAGCCATGGGGCTAATAGCAGCAAGGGATTGTGGGATGCGGCCAAAAAAGGGCTGAGCATGGGTGTTTCTTTTTGTTGCACCATGAGTTAGGGGTCTAAGAGCAGAAGTGACCTCCATGCTGTTCGGCAGCCTCCTCCTGAGACTGTTCGGAATCAAGAGATGCATGATTCATGCATAGTTTCCATTGCAATCACTTGTATGAGTGACAGCTCAGATGACTGACAGCTAGAACTCTCCTTTTCTTTTTTGATTATCCGTGAGAATCTGTTTGTGTTATTCATTCTCAAAGCGGCATTCAACTTTCGTCTTCACCCTGTCTCACGCTCACCTTTACTGCTCGAGCGCCCCTAGCGGTCGTTAGAAAATAATTCTCCACGCGAGCTGCCAAACTGCTCGTTCAAAGCCGAACCACATCCGCGTTGCTCGAAAGTGAAGCCAACAGTCATTTTGAAAGAACGATTCAACTTTAGATCCACACCAAATATAACGCAGGCTTTCAAAAACTATGATTTAGAGACATCAAATGTTATTCCATGGAAACCCTCATAAAAACACAAACTGATGCACAAGCTTCCAAAAATCAGATCCAACATTCACCTTCAAACCACCACAGGCCCCTCCCACGTGCCTCCCCTGTAGGCAGTTAATGTTTAATAGAGTAAATAAACAAACAGCCCCAGACTTGGTTTGTTAGTCAGGTTTCTCTTTTCAGACATGACCTTCAAGCTTCAGGCTTAACTCTAAAACTCAGCCAAAAAGGTTGAAGTCAATGTCACGGCAGTCAGACGTTTGCTGGATTAACATTGATCCACATGTAGCCACTCAGTCCATAACTCCTTATCAAAAGTGATGAACTAAAAACCTTTGAAAATGTCCTGTCCGCATCTGCAGAAACACGTGAACAAAAACAGATCTAGACGTCAACATAGACATCTACAAATATTTTACTTTTCAACATCTATTTTCAATCTTTTCGCTGTTTCAGTGTGTAATCATCCATCTCAGAGATGGCTCACATCTCTGGTACACTGATGGTAAACATGACCCAGAAAATGAATTAAAGATGTGTCTGCAGATGGTGATGATGTCATGGACAGGTAAGACACACTTCCGCCCAAAAGGGTTTCAACTTTCACCCACTGTGGCTCATCACAACCTTCCTTGGGTTCAGCTTATGCGTCGATTTGTGACACAAAAGAACAAAAACGCCACACAAGGCTGGTCCAACTGAAGCCCCACCAAGGAGAACAAGCAGCGTTTTCTTTCTGGGTCCAGTTCAGAAAGGAAATTAGCAAGAAAATGACCATGAAGGTCAGACCCAGCAGAGCCTCTGAGTTTTGTCAGCGTACAGTCAGCAGAAACGCCTGCGGTGAACAGCAACATTGATCTGAAATGGTCTCATTGGACTGGTGATAACACTAGTAGGAGTGTTTGTAGATCCCCTGTTGCACATATCTGAGTGATGCTGAACATTTCTGAGACTTTTTCATCAGTTAGGAGTTTCTTTATAATGAAAGCAGCTGCTAGCATGACCTGTTAGTCAGTACGCTTAACCAGTGTCAATGACAAATACACCTGAAGTGGACTGGGTCTGAAAAAATGAATCCGTTACAGCAAACCTTTCACTAAGATGCATTATTGATTCATGAAATCAACTGATCTTATTCCTGAAGCCATTTACTGTATGTAAAAAAAAAAGTTTTTAGTTTAAAGAAAAAATAAACCTGTTTTTTTTTGTAATTAAATGGGCTATATCATACAATTTTAAAGCCTTTTATACTTAACTAAATCCATGCATATAAGATGTTACCATTAAACACAAAATTATTATTTTTTAAATTAAACAGTTATTTTCATGAGTAGTTTTAGTATCTAGAAGTAAGACAACTCTACATCTGAGGCTCCGCCTTTCGGCCCTTTCATGACATCATCCTAGAGTCGGCCTCGGCAGCGTGTCTGCGTTTCGCCAACGAAAAAACAAACTTTTGCAAAGATTGATGTGAATATTATGCGAATGAAAGAAAACACCAACCACCGCTAGCTCTGGGGAGAAAGTGGGCATTTGAGTTAGCTTGGGGGCGGGGCTGGCAGGTCAGACTCTTTCTGAAGGGGCGGTTCTCACTTTATGACGTCACAATGTGAGGACCCACTTGTTTTTTGTGGGTTGGGAGGGGCTGGAGCTCACTTTGGGGTTGTTTATGTGTGGAATGAACATTATAAAACACCACATATACCATTTGATAGTCCGGCTTCATTACACTTGAAAATGAATTATGACTATCCAGTCTTTCGGAACGTAATAAAACGTGTTCTGACTTGAAATGTGGAAAATGAATTTGTATTTAATGAAACTCTGTCTCACTCAGTACACAGCTGTACTTCCAGAAGGTCCTTTAAAAATGGATTTATTCGTCGTTTTGTGATCAACGTTTTAATGTTGTTTGTTCATGTTTGTGCTTTAAAAACAATTGTACATTAAAGTTTATTTAATGAAACATTCCTAATTAAACATGAATTTTTTTCTGGCTTTGTAAGACGATGTTTAATTGGTTGTTCATACATGTTGTTTAAAACTCAAATATATCTATTTTGAACCATTTTTAAAAAATTATTTGTGGAGTTGGAATATAAAGTGCACAAAAGCCTTAAAAAAGTACAAATAAAATAGGATAGCAAACCCAACAGGCCCAGAGCATTGTGGGTCATGGGTTAATACATTTACTGATAAACGGCTTTAAAGATCTGCCAGGAGATTTGAGGATTCTGATCTAGATATTACTAACTGCTGCAGATAAACCCTCTTTTCCATGTCCACGGAAATCCCCCAGAAGAACTAAATCTGCTGTGTTTGCATGCAATCCGATCCCGTGCTGAAAACTCTGACCATCGAGACGAAACTGAAACCACGGCAGAAAGCCACCACAACACACCTAAACCAACACAAAAAACCTTTTTGAATTTATGTTTGAAACAGGAGGGAGAAATGAGGCCTGTGTGTCGTCTGTCAACACCTGAACAGGTTAAACTCCTCTTACCTAACAGAGATAACTTCTTTCACAACAGGGTGGAGCCTGAGACAGGTTCCTACTAAACTTTGCCTGGAGAGAGGTGACACACAACCACAGCCATTTCCCTGAGGCGGACTCAGCACATTTCCATCCCACTCCTGTCTTCAGAGAAGCAGGTTTGGTCCCATAAATGTGATCTGCAGGTCTTTATAAAGGCATTGCCGTGGACTTTACCCCACAGACTCCCGAAGGGTTAAATGAGTCGTCCTGTACTTAAGCTGCTGATCAAACACAGGAACTCAACAATGTTCAGAACCGTGTTTTCAACCTCTCTTCAGCCAAAGTAGACTTGTTCCTTGATAAAAAGTGTTTTGACTAGGAATAACATAAACACACGATAAAAAGGTATTTCATGATCTTTTAAACTACTCAGTGTGAAGCCTGGGCCTGTTTGGATAAAGACAGAGCTGATATCCTGACAATCAATTGGATAAAAATGAATAATTTCCAATGGCACACCCGTCCACCTCTGTTGGCACACCGGTCCACCTCTCCTGGTACACCTTTCCATCTATTCTAGCACACCTTGTCATCTCTTCTGGCAACCCTTTCCACCTCTCTTGGCACACCTGACCATCTCTCCTGGCACACCTGACCATCTCTCCTGGCACACCTGTGTATTTTTCATGACACACCGGTCCACCTCTCCTGGTACACCTTTCCATCTATTCTAGCACACCTTGTCATCTCTTCTGGCAACCCTTTCCACCTCTCTTGGCACACCTGACCATCTCTCCTGGCACACCTGTCTATTTTTCAATACACACCTGTCCACCTCTCCTGGTTCACCTCTCTATTTTTCATGGCACACCTGACCATCTCTCCTGGCAGACCTGTCTATTTTTCATGGCACACCTGTCCACCTCTCCTGGCACACCTGTCTATTTTTCATGACACACCTGTCCACCTCGCCTGGCACACCTGTCCACCTATCCTGGCACACCTGTCTATTTTTCATGGCACACCTGTCTATTTTTCATGACACACCTGTCCACCACTCCTGGCACACCTGTCTATTTTTCATGGCACACCTGACCATCTCTCCTGGCACACCTGTCTATTTATCATGGCACACCTATCCGCCTCTCCTGGCACACCTGTCTATTTTTCATGACACACCTGTCCACCTCTCCTGGCACACCTGTCTATTTTTCATGACACACCTGTCCACCTCGCCTGGCACACTTGTCCACCTATCCTGGCACACCTGACTATTTTTCATGGCACACCTGTCTATTTTTCATGACACACCTGTCCACCACTCGTGGCACACCTGTCTATTTATCATGGCACACCTATCCGCCTCTCCTGGCACACCTGTCTATTTTTCATGACACACCTGTCCACCTCTCCTGGCACACTGGCAGAGCCATGCTGGTCTGGAGGAACTATTCCCTCTTAAACAATCAGAAGTTTGTTCTTCGTTTGAACTAAAGTCATGAATTCTTCAGGTCAGCGTTGAAATGGACATTTCCATCAACGTTTATTCTCCTTTGTGTGGGACGTAGCAGGAAAACCAGCATGTGTTTATTTAAAGACCATTAGGAAGTTTAGTTTATCTTAAAATATCAACTGTAAACACTTCTGCTTTTTACTCAGTTAATGTTCAGAGACATGAAAGAGTTTAGTCCAGAGACAACCTCTGTTAGGGAAACGGAGAGAATATAAACTTTTTAATCAAAAACATGTTTCATGGGTTCATTTTCATAAATAAAGTCCATCGAAAGGGCGCAGTTGGATAACAATCTTGTCTCAAAACACTGAGACAAACGAGACCACAGTGGAGTATTTCAGGAAGTAACGTCGTTACTTTGAGAACGTTTCTTGCAAATGCAGTTTCAGCTGCTCTCAAGTTTAATCGAATCTGTTTCAGGATCCGTTAAAGTAAATCGGGTTCTGTGGTGTCGAACCGAAGAACAAAGTCGTTCTGTTCCTAATTCCAATAAGCTCAAAGTGCAGCTTTCGTTTAGCCATTTTCGACTCACCACTTCGACTTCCTCCTCCGGAATCAGACTCTCGTCGTCTTTTTTCACCTCCTTTTGCGCCAGAGCGCTGTTAAACGAAACTTTCACCATCTTGAGGAAAAAATGCTGAAATTTTAGAAATGAAGAAAGTATTTATACATATAAAAACAAACTCAAACGGGGAACAGAAGCGATTCGCTCCTAAGTGGAAAAAGTCGCACTTCTTCTCTGGTCTGTTTTGATAACAGCCGCAGACACCGGAAACCACAAAAGCGACTTCCGGTGGAGATTCAAAATAAAAGTCTGCAAATTTTTCAAACAGACCTGATATTTCCAACGCCTTCAAAGATCTAAAAAAATAAACAAACTGCTTAGTCATGATTAGTTTTCTGTTTATAATGTGTAAAACGACTATTAAAACAAAATCGACTATCTGAGTTGAATTACATTCAAGATAAGCACTTAGAAAAAACAACAATTCAAAGATTGATTTCAATCAAAATTACATACGCTTCAGCCATATTTTCTATAGCTAGGTGTTGACTGGTGGGAGTTGGGTGTTTTCATCTTTTACATTTGTATTATTGCAGTCTTTCCCAATTTCTAAAACACACTTTATGAAACAATCCAAAATCCTCGCCAAACATGCCCAAATCCAGGCCTCGAGGGCCGGCCTCCTGCTGGTTTTCCAGAAATCCTGTCTCATCTGCTGCTGATTATCTGGATCTCTAATAAGGATCTTCAATAGCAGCTTGGTTGGAAAACATGTAGGACATCGGAACTCGAAGCCTGGATCTGAGCAGCCCTGCATTAGACAAATCTGCAGCAACTGTGTGGTGCTGTCATGTCAATATGGAGCAAACTCTCTGAGGAATGTTTCCAGAACCTTGTTGAATCCATGCCACCAAGGATTAAGGCAGTTCTGAAGAAAAAAAGGGGGTCCAACCCAGAACGAGCAAGCGGTTTGCATTCTGTTTTCTACAAATCAATTACACTTGCAGAAATATTGGAAAGAGTCACAGAGCAAGTCAAATGTGTGTTCAGCCCACTTCAGGACTGAGCTCTGAGCAGAACCGTGGCCCATATAGGTCTGTGTTTTTCTCGACCTCCTCTGGTGAAGTTCAGCCATGGATGGAGCAATCTGAAGCTTGGAGTTCACCTTACACGCATTTGCACGTTGAGCCCTTCATCATGTCTGTTTCTGGTCATCTAGACTCTTCATCCATGGAGGCTGCAGTCGCCTGGACCCCAAACATCTGAAGGATCTCTGCAGCAGCACTTAGGGGGACATGAAGCCTCTCAGGGGGTCTCACTGGCATCTTCACAGAAGTGCTCAGAATAACGGGAAACTGCCTGACGGGGATTTGATGGTTGGGATGATATATTTCAAATTCGGTTTTCATTGATATTTTATAATGACTCTGTCTCCCATTCAATGGGAATCCTTGGTTGCTTTGAAAAAAACAGCATTTACACCAATTTAAATCCCACTGTCGTGATTTGACACTGGATGCCAACAGTAATTTAACCTCTGACCTCTACCAGTTAGTTAGCATTTCAACATTTGACCTTAAACCTGTCCACTAACTTTCAGTTAAATTGTCACTCTACACTATTTTAATTCATCAATGGTCAGTTCCCTCTAAAATTCATCTTATTTCTAAAGGAATAAACGACCGAACGGTTCCCGAGCGCTGCTGTGCCGGCGGTTCGCCGCTCCCCCAGGGGACGGGTCAAATGAACAAATGGCTAATGAGGCTTTGACTGTAACTCATTTATTTCTGACTTCAATTGGAATTTGTTAATGTTTAATGTTCATGCTTGATAGGCTGCAATGCGAAAGGTCTAGCAAAGCAATATTAAGCAGTTTAACGTAAGCTGATGCTGGAAATAACTAGAACTTTGTGAAGTTTCTGGTTTTTCTCCGTTTTTTGGTGGCTGTTTATGGCACATTTGTTTGTAACCTCTGGGGGCGGAGTCACTTGTTTGATTCTGAAAAATCTTCAACAATCTAACATGTGTCAATGGTCATCGCTTTGTACAGAGCCAAACATAAAAAAAACGACCTCCCAATTCTGCAAGCGGCACAGAAAAACGAGTCTTTCGGGGCCATTCCGATGGTCATGTAAAGTTCCACACGGGGGGGGGGGTTGGATACGTGTGAATCATGTTTTACACAAACAGAAACCTCAAGAAAAATCCAAATGAAAGCAGAGAAGATCCACAGGTCTGCAGCAATACCACCAACATCAATTAAATTGATCAAATAACAGCAGCGTTAAAACTCTCTTAAATGATTTGTGAAAATTGACAAAACCTTTCAGCCAACAACTAACAATGTTTATGGTTAATATTCTGCTACCATTAGTTTTTTTTACCACAAAGAAAATAGTCATTTCAACAGGTTTTGGTGTGTTTTCTTTACTATATTACTAGCCTCAAAACCCTATAACGTTTATTGATTAAATGGAGGGAAGAGGAGGGATCCCTTCATTTTAGACAGCAGGCAGCTCTGACGCCTAGTGTTGAAAAGAGGTACTGCAACTACAATTTAAACTGCACCTCAACGCAGTGTGCCATCCTTCATAAAACACTAGAAGAAGAAGGAATTTAAAGTAGATTTACTGCATCACCTGGGATAGTGTGAATGCAGTAAACTGAATCTGGCCGCTGAATACGCTGAAACTAAACGCTGAAACTGCTGCAGCTGAAAAGGCAGAAGTTGATCGCTAAAACTAGGACTATAGCTGGTAGCTAAACTCCAAATTAGACAAGAACATCTCAGATGATGTCAAATTAGCCAACACAGCTAGCATGTTGCTAAAATAGGCCGCCCACTCCCGCCCAGGAGGAAGACTCCCAAGAGAAGTGTGGGTCCCCACTTGGAGTGTTGTAACCATGGCCCGACCAGGCTCACCCACTGTTGGAATTTTGGAGAAGGGCGGCGCTCGAGGAAAGAACCAGAACCAGCACCACAGGGACACGGACACCCCCAGGCTCAGATGTGATGTGATCCCCGGCTGTTGGTCTTACCAGAGAACTCAGAAATCCACAGGAAGCCAGCACCCAAGTACGTGGGGCCTGAGGGCCTGGTTTGTCCCGCCAGGGATGTGGTATGGGACAGAAGTCAGAGGTCCCTCCTTCCTTGTTTGTGTGTATATGTGTGTGTTGGAGTGTATATTGCTGTGGGGTAAAGGATGTGTGTACTAAGGGGTGCAGTTAAAATTGGCGGGTAGGGCATTGACAGGACAGTATGACCCCTCCGGACCACCTCTCCCCCACTACTGTCTTCTCTGTGACAGAAGAGATGCTCAAGCTTTTCCGGAAGCAAAACCCACGGAAGGCTCCGGGCCCGGACGGCATCTCCCCTGCCACCCTGAAGCACTGTGCAGCTGAACTGGCAGCAGTCTTCACAGACATTTTTTGAACACCTCCCTGGAGTCATGCCACATCCCGGCCTGCTTCAAGCTGTCCACCATCGTCCCTGTCCCCAAGAAGCCCCGCATAACTGGTCTTAATGACTACAGGCCTGTGGCACTTAGGTCTGTAGTCATGAAGTCATTCGAGCGCCTGGTCCTCCCCAACCTCAAGTCCTTCACCTCCCCCCTCCTGGACCCTTTGCAGTTTGACTACAGAGCCAACAGGTCTGCAGAGGATGCTATCAACCTGGCCCTCCAGTTCATCCTGCAGCATCTGGACTCCCTGGTACCTCTGCTAGCTCGGCATTCAACACCATCCTCCTCTCTGCTCCAGCCAAACGTGTCTGACTCCACCTGCAGGTGGATCTCTGACTTCCTAATGGACCAGAGGCAGTGTGTGCGGCTGGGGATGAATGTCTCCACCATCCCCTCTATCACCACAGGGCTGTGTACTTTCTCCTCTGCTCTTCTCTCTGTACACCAACCGCTGCACCTCCAGCCATGTCAAATTGATCAAGTTTGCAGATGATACCACCCTCATCGGGCTCATCTCTAAAGATGATGAGTCTGCCTACAGGAGGGAGGTGGACCGGCTGGTGTCGTGGTTTAGCATCAACAACCTGGAGCTGAACACCCAGAAGACAGTGGAGATGATAGTGGACTTCAGGAAAGTCACAGGCCCCTCACCCCCCCTCATCCTGACAGACTCTCCCATCACCAAAGTGGACTCCGTCCGTTTCTTCTGCACCACCATTACTCAGGACCTCAAGTGGGAGCCGTCCATCAGCTCTCTGCTCAAAAAGGCCCAGCAGGGGATGTACTTCCTGCTGTAGTTGAAGAAAGCCAAGCTGCCAACCCAGATGATGGTTCAGTTCTACTCGGCCATCATAGAATCCATCATTACCTCCTCCATCACCGTGTGGTACGCCGGAGCTACAACCAGGGACATAAACAGACAGTAAAGTATTGTGCCCTCAGCTGAGAAGGTGATTGGCTGCAGCCTTCCATCTGTCCAGGACCTGTATGTCTCCAGAACCCGGGGGATGTGCAGGTCGGATAGCAGCTGACCCGTCTCACCCTGGACATGGTGTTCCTGAACTACCCCCTTCACCCTGGACATGGTGTTCCTGAACTACCCCCTTCAGGCAGGAGGCTACGGTCCATCAGGACCAGAACCTCACGACACAAGAACAGTTTCTTTCCCTCTGCATTCCGACTCATGAACACTTTTAACTCCTCCCCCCTTAAACCTTTTCCCCTATATGTCCAGTTACCAGTCCACTACCTGCACCTTCTCTATCCTCAGTTTGCACTATTGTACTTCTATTTATTGTTGACCTTTGTGTTATTTTTTGCTCGCGGTTGTTCATTGTTTCTATTCTTAAGCGTTTTTATGTCGCACATTAGCACCGCAGCAAATTCCTGACCCAACGCCTCCCGTTTCAAAACCATTTAAAACAGAATCAGGTTGTCTGGATTTTATTGAAAACATAATCAAGCTGAAAGAAGACGAGGAACGAATGTGAACAAGGACTTAGGCGATGGTCAGGACGGCTCTCTCCCTCTTCCTCCTCCTCTTCTTCTTCTCCTCCAGTCGCCCCGTGGCCTCAGCAAAGAACGTCACGTTCTCTTGACTCTCGATCTGGCGCTGGAGGAACTGCAGGGCGGCGCTGTTGAAGCCCATCACGTCCTGAAAGAGAAGGCCGTGTGAGGACACCCCCACCAACGCGCAGGAGGACGTCTGTCATGAGGGACACCTACTCTGATCTCACAGACTTTTGACACGGTGACGCTGTGCAGGTCGTCGATGACGGACAGCAGCATCTGGTTACTGGTGATCTGACCAAAATGGATCCTGGAAGAAACGCTTAGCTATCAAACGTCAGGCGATTGGACGTTTGTGATGGCTTTCATTTGGTGGATTTAGTGATGTTGATGGAGTGTTCAAATCCCCGCTGTTCATGCGGGAACTCCAGCTTCCTCCCACCGTCCAAAAACACCCGATTTATTACTCCAAGTGCCCCTAGGTGTGAGTGTGTGTGAGGGAGGGATTGTGTGTGTGAGTGTGTGTGAGGGAGGGATTGTGTGTGTGAGTGTGTGTGAGGGAGGGATTGTGTGCCCTGTGACGGACGGGCGACATGTCCAGGCTGTGCCCCGCCTTCACCCGACAGCACCTGAAGCTGCGTTTCCATGACACATGCGCAACAAAACTTTAGCGAAATTCTAGAAATGTTGACAAAACACAGTTTTGGAATCATAATGATCCATATAAACTTAACCCAAATCCCGCGATAAGTCGTTCAAAATCATGCCGATGGGTGAGAACGAGCCGTGGAGTGGCGAGCTGCTTCCAAGTGGGAGGGGCTACGGATGAAGCCCTTTTGGTAAATGGTGGTTTTCCAGAGGAGCTGTGGATCCAACGATTCCACGTGACACACTCAGCGGATGACACCGGCCTCTGGTGGCGCCCGCCGTGCAGCGCCCAAGGCCGCCAGTTCCCACCAAGAAGGTCATCGCCATCCGGTTGTTGGTCATGTGACTCATTTCATTAGAAGAACAGTGTTTCCATTACATTGTTGTTAAATATGTCAATACGCCTAAAAAAAACCTCCTCTAAGCGCAAATATTTCTTTCAAAGTTTTCCATTTGGCACATTTATTATCGCAAATGCAATTTGCATAATTTCCTAGTCAGTGGAAACGCAGCCTAGGAAACGACCCCGTGACCCCATGAAGGATGCAGCAGGTGGACGGTAATGAGGTCAACACAACACACTAGCCTACAGTTTCAAAATAAACAGGGCTTTTTCTTTGCACAGTTACAACTTTTTTTTCAGAAATTAGCAACTTTATTCCCGTAAATGTTTTATCTTTTATGGTGTCGCCAATATTCAGTCATAGTTTACTGAAGAGGTTCAAACATTATGCACTTTTTTATATCATTACAACAGTAAATAAAAGACATAAATTCAAAGGCGTCTTTCCAAAGACGAGTCTTACTTGAGAAGGAAGAACAGGCAGCGGCAGACGAGCTCCACCTCCAGCCCCTGGTGGATGTAGCTGCTGAAAAGCTGCAGCAGCTCGGGGACGTATGGGAACGGAAGCACCAGCAGGGAAACCTCCAGCTCACTGGGGGGTCAGAACCACAGAGGAGGTTAACGGGCTCCAACCGGACCGGACCGGACCAGCCTCGCCGTGTTCTCCTCACCTGGATCTCACCGCCTTGATCACATCCAGAACGTAGCGGGCCGGCTGCAGGAGGACGACGACCCGGTTAGCAGTGTTCATGATATCAGTGCAGTGTTTGGAAAGAGAGCGGTAAACTTACAGAGACGTTTCCAAACGCCACCAGGACGGGGTTGGGCTTTGGAGGAGGGAGCTACAAGAAAAGTTTGAGTTATGACCATGAACAGAAGCAGAGATGCTCACAAGTCCCTGCATGCAAGTCAAGTACCAAGTCTCTGCATTTAAGCTCAAGTCTTTGAAGAATTATGGAATTATCTCCAAACAGGAAGTGGCGAAACAGCTGAAGCTTTTAGTTTTAGTCCTCAAAGTCCCCATCCAGTCATCCTTTGATCCTTTTTCAAACATTCCCATTGGTCTTTATTCATGATTATGAGGTTTTAAGCCCAAAAACCAGTCTTGTTTTCCAGGACGCATTGTTCCGGCTGCTCCTGATTCACAACGATTTGAAGAACAGAGACTCAGAAAACGCAATTTCAATCCTAATTTTCTTCCATCGTGTCCTTAAGAAAACTTTAAGGACACCAAAAAGACCATTTTTTATGGGAGTGGGTCTCTATTTGTGAGATTTTGCCGTCCCGGTGAGGCTGGAATCTGTGGTGATGTTCCACCGCTGCTCCTGGTGTAGGGAGATTCCCAAATAGTGTTTCCTCACAGCAGAGCCTGGAGTTTCTTCTAGAAGTTACTTTTATCAGCATTCATGGTGTGCGGGGTCATAGGTCGTATGTTTTAACAGAGGAGAGTGGGAGGGGTGAAGGGTGGGTTGGGTTTGTTTGTTCTAAATGTTAAAGCGCTTCCAGTTGCGCAATAAAGTTTGATTTGATTTAAGTACGACTAAAGTTTGAGTCCCAAGTCTCCCCATCTCTGACTTGACGATACAAAAAACAAAACCCAGTTTCTGCTGTCAAACTGAAAACAGTAAAGCTGCTGGTACGTCCCAATATGACACATACGACAGGTAATGTTAGAGTACGGAACCTGTTTGCCGGCGCCCTCACAGGCGTATTTGTGCTCCTCCATCTTCCTGAGCTCCTCCCTGTGGAGCTCCAGAGCCTCCATGATTCGCTCAGCCTGCCAGAAAGACGCCAACGTGAGAAAATGAATGTATACTTATTCAGGAGCCTCTGCTGAGGACACGTCTGTCTGCAAACGTCTGATGTACGGAGGGACAGGAAGACAAAAATAGGAGTGTTCACCATCATTTCACATCAAATAAAACATTTAGGAAGCTGGACGTTAGTTTATAAGCTTTAGAGTCACTTGAGGATTTTAAATATCTAGAAGGATCTTCGTCTCCAGTTCTTGTTCCCTCATGTTAGCCGGTTGTGTTTAGGGAACCAAATAATCCTCCCAGTGCAGTTCCATGCAGGCTGCATCATTCAACCTTCATTCATGGAGCGTTTTCCCTCCACACAGGACCGCCTCTCCGCTCGGTCAGAGGGTCGGTTCTGGACCTGTGTGGAGAACGGCGCTCCACAACACTCACCGCTTTGACCGTTTCCACTGTCTTCTTCGCCGCCGGCGCCGCCTCCCCCTCCACCTCTCCGGGAACCTGCGGGGTCAAAGCGGGATCAGAGCTCCGACCCGGAAGCTGCAAATGTGGCGGAGCGGCGGCTGAAACTCACCACGGGCGCGTCTCCTTTAGCCACGCTCTCCTCAAACTCCGCCTCCCTCTCCTGTCAGTACGAGCACACGTGTCAGAGAGTCGGCCGGCATCATCTGACCCCCCCCCCCCCCCCTCCCCCCTCACCATTTCCCGCTCCTCCTCCAGGATGATGGGCTCCCGGGTCCTCTCCCACAGCCGCAGGGACTTGTCATGAGACGCCGACACCAGGTGGTCTCCGTTGGGGCTGATGGCGAGACACCAGACCTCCCGATGGTGACCCTGCGGCGGCGACACAGACGGCAGAGGTGGGCTGTAGAAACCGAAGAAGAAGAGCCAGACTCCCACCAAGACATCCGGCTGAATCAAGTTGAATTCAAGAACGAACAGCTTGATCCTCAAAGCTGTTCGTTCAGGTGACGGAGGGAGCAGGAAAACCCTTCATCCCTTCAGAGCCTCGTCCGACCGCCGAAGCTCCTGGACTCTGAGGGCTTCAGCCTCAAAACGACACGTTTCTGAACTCCAGAGCTCCGTTCAATGGAGACGTATTAGAGACCGCCATGTCGTGAAACCATGTGATCCAGTCTGACCAATCAGAGAGCCTGTTCCTGAGATTAAGAACGGTATACGAAATACAGATGTACATGTTTGATTGATGTGGTTCTCTGTTTATAAATATGTATTTATCAATAATAATAATGTAATTCCTTTCCTGATCGCTAGCTGTCAAATTTAAACTCATATATAGTCATCATTGTTTATAGCAATCACTATTTTACAGTCGTACAGCCGCCATGAAAAGGCTGTAATAGTATTTGTGGTTCTTCGGCTGAGAATGTTCGCACAGCAAACAGAAAAAGGCTTCAAAGAATGACCGAAAACCACGGAGAGACGCCGCAGCCAGAGATTTGAGGATTTTCTGACAAAATATTCAGATACTTCAGATTAAACTGACGAGCTGCCAGTGATTTTTGTCATGATGTTTGCTAGATCCAAAGGGTCTGAGGGAGCTTCTTGAAGGTTTTGAGTGCAGCTCTTATTCTGGAGGAGGCCGAAACCCAGACGCGCTTCTCGACCTCCAGGGTTAAAGCCGAAGAGGAAGAGAGGAGGCCCACCTCAAGCGTCTGGACCAGCTCGAACTTGTCGGCGTCCCACTGCTTGATCTTCCGGTCCTTCCCTGCCGTGAAGAACAGATGAGTCTTGGGCACAAACTGGAGGAACATGACGCTGTGGAGACGGAGGAGAGAACACAGAGGCTCAGCGTGGGTCGGAAACCCCGCCCCCGCCGGGAGGCGTGGAGGGGTTTGGATCCCACCTGTCGTCGTGAGCGAACAGGGAGCGGTGGCAGTCGCCAAAGTCCAGCCCCCAAATCTTCACGTTTCTGTCAGCGGAGCCGGTGGCGATGAGCGTGCTGTCCTGTAAACGCCAACCAACATCAGAGCCGTGGGGGGAGGGGAGCGCGAGAACAACGCACAAAACAACACAATCAGCAGTTCCACATTCCGACAAAGACGTAACAAATGTAGGATAATTAGACATTAAATCAAAGATTTCTGAAAGGAAGAGAACTGTTCTAACCATTTTATTACATGATTTATCATCATCTGGTTCATCACTTTATCTGACAGAATTAAGAATCCTTAACCCTTGTGCTATCCTAGACACTTTAACATGAGTTGGGTCATATAGACCCACTAGACAGTGTGCTGTCCATCATTTATTCACTCCTCATTCATACTCGGTGATGGTCGAGGCGTGGCTGCCAGTTGGTCCCTCTGACCATCACCAGGATCATTCATGCTGGTAGGCAGTAGAGTTAAGGGTCTTGCCCAAAGGCCCCCCCCCCACTGGGTGATTGGATGATGTTAATTGCTCCCCATTAACACTGTAATTGCCCCTCCGGGAATCAAACCCTGGATTCCTGCGTGGTAGAAGTCGACCCACTGATCTACCCAACTTTCCCACCTGTGAGATCAGTAAAGTACTTCTGATTCTGAAATCAGCATAGAACATGCAGATTATTTTCATTAGAAAATTCAAGTCATATCAGACAAAATAGACATAACACTGTTTCAGAAATCTTCATTAAAAAGAATAAAAAATTCTTCTACTTCCTGGAACCAGGAGAATCCCCCCCCCCCCCACCACCTCTGTTTAAAACAGTTTGACTTTTCATTAAACAATCATGTTTTTTGTCAAATGTTTGTTTCATTGTGGTGGTTGTGTTATGTAGTTTGTACTCCAGTTTTGATTTAGATTTAAAAATCCCACTTTGATCGTCTTGTGATCAATTTAAATATAGAAAATCATCTGAACTTTCACCAATGTAAGTACAGCACGTTTAGTTTGCTGCCCCCTATTGGGAGGTTTTGGTACGGTGGACTTTTATAAATGTCAGCAGTAGTTTTAGTCTTTTTATTTATTTATGATCCTTATTTTATTGTTTTCATACTTTTATGAATATATAGAAACATTTTATTTGTGTTGTAATTTTTGTAATAAAGGTTCTTCTCATTTCCTAAAGAAAACTATGGAATCTAAACGTGTCTAAGATCAAATTCCTATCCGGTTCTGTGAATTCTTCTGTCAAAGTGGAGATGATTTAGTTTTAATACAAAGATACAAAGAACTAAAGTAGATTTTCAGACATAAATCTGTGGATTGAAGGTGTTTCTGACCATGACTCGTCATTTCCTTCACAGCGTGTTATGAAACTCTGACCCTTCACCCTAAAGAGAAACAGCGCCTTTAAACGGCCCATAGCGGTTCTGCGGCGCCACCTTCAGGTTACTCACATGCGAGATGTCCAGACAGAGAACAGGAAGCTTGTGTCCGTACAGCGACAGGAAGAACTGCAGCAGGAACACAGGAGGAGTCAGCGTACAGCGCCAGCTTCTGCTCACCGCCACGCCTCCACACGTGTGCCGCTAACCTTCAGCGTGTCGCTGTGGAAGATCTTGACGGTGCAATCCAGCAAAGACGCCGCCAGCAGCCGGTGGTCCGGAGAGAACCTCACGCACAGAACGTCGTCCTCCAGCTGCAGAGTGCGGACGTGTTTGACCGCCAGCCTCCTGGATCACAGCAACACAAAGCGTGTGAGAGCCGTGTTTCCATCACACGCATGCACAAATCCTGGAAAAAAACACTACTTCACGCTGTTTCCATGAAATCACGGGTGTGCAGATAAACACAGACCACTTGATCAAAAACATGGATGTGAGCAATGATTGACAGCTGATCCAGTCACGTTTCTGCCATCATCATCCATCAGAGGAGACGTCGGCGTCTTCTGCAGGCCGTGGAGCGGCGAGCTCCTTACAGGTGGGTGGGGCTACGGATGAAGCCATTTTGGGAAGAGGTGGTTTTCCAGAGTTTTATTTCCTCACTATGCAACAACATTGTTTTTTTTAACAAAACGTTTTACTTTATACATGAGAATGTTCCAGACAGGATATTTATTTAATTATTTAATCTAATTGTTTTTATTATTTATGAGTGTGATGTTTCCTTTGATCTTTTGTCCATTTTCCACAACCTTGAATAGACTTTTCTGTCTGTCAAACACCAGAGTTAAGTTAAGTTAAGTTAAATGATGGAAACAAATTCACTTTGATGCAGACTGTCTATTTATTTATTTTTGTTTAAATCAAGTAAACCCAATAAATGATATTAATTTCACGAATGACAACTATCATTAGTTATTAATTATTATTAAGTATTAGGAAGCAGCTGATAGTTTGTCGCGGGTCTGGAATCATAAGCGGTGAGTCTAAGCCCCGCCTCTCTACCTGTTTGTTGTATGCTCCGCGTGCAACGCCCCCCCCCCGCTGCCCCAGCCTGTTCTGCACAAACAGCGCAACATACGGTCATCGTAGTAGCAAGGTGACAGCATGGTCGGCAAACGTAATAATTTTTACGCAGAAACGTTAGTTCTTAGTCTAGGGCGCTCACGTGTCCCCTACAAGATCGCCACCGACTGTGTGCATTGCCTTGTCTTGTGTGTGTGCGCGCGCGGCGCGTGCTGTCTGAACAACAGCCCCGCCCCCCGTGCACACAAATAGACAGACAGAGATCTCCGCTTCAACGAGAATACCGAAATTAATATCATCATTATTTAACGGAAAATTGACTGACTTGGTGAGTTAAATATGGCAGATAACGCTTACCGATATACCGTACTGATAGCAGAACCGTTCAGGTCAGATCTTAACGATACTGTGGTCTTGAAGAATGCGGCCCCGGGGCTGGTTCAATACCGGGGCAAGGTACCCATCCCTACTCCTGAGCCTTTGAACAGCCTGCTCCAAGCAGGACGTCTGCGGTTTCTGGACCATCGGCATCACAGATGAAGGAGCCTTCAGCCTCACAAGAAAGCATGACATCAACATTTCCTGCTCCGACTTACTTCTGAGCGCTCGACTGGTCTTTGATCAGCTCGAACTCCCAGAACTTCACCGTCTTGTCTGCGCCTCCGGTGACGATCCCTCTCTGCAAAACAGGAACCCGATGAGGACGGGCGGAACGACGGCACCGACACCAGTGACTTCTGACGTATGGATGGACGACACAGCCGTTTGCAGGCGCGAAGGCCACAAAAGATGCCGCTGGCGGCGGGTTTGACCTGGTCTGGAGCCAGACAGAGGGACCACACGGCTCCATCGTGGGCGTCCGACGTTTCCAGGAGGCTGCCTGAGGCCAGCTCAAAGATCTGCAGCTTCCCGCTCTAAAGAGGAAAACGGAAATTCCAGATAAATAGAGCATCTAAAACAGCAGGATTTAAAAAAAAGTGAATATTGTGGATTTTTCTGGCTGTAAAGCTCCAGATACCTTCGTTCCCAGGATGATCTGTCTGTCTCCGGGCACAAAGAGCGAGCAGAGAGCGTACTCACAGGTCATGGTGCGAATCACCTGCAGGGTCGACCTGTGCAGAAAACCCAACACATGAGGACTAGATCCGACTAGAGGGCTGTGAGTGACGGCGGAGCCTCGCCTGTTCCACACTTTGACCGTGTCTCCGGAGGCAGAGAGGACGGCCAGGTTGTCCGAGCTGAAGGCCAGCGTGCGCACGTCGGTGCGATGGCCGCCCAGCGTCAGGCGAGCCGTCTTATTGGCCGAGGGGTTTTCGTCTGAAGTCTTCAGGCTGTACGTCTCGACGGTGTTGTTCTGCAGCAGCAGCGCCACCTTCAGTTCGCCGCCTGCACCGGACAGGCAGTCCGCCCACCTGGGAGCAGAGACGCGTGAGGCGTTGGGTTTCTGAACCTCCCCCTGCCGCCGCGCCGAGCCCCCCGCTCACCTGATCTTAGCGGAAGCCTTGATGTTGGTTAGCCGGACGATCTCGTCCTTCAGCGTCCGCTCCACCACCGGCTCAGCGGCGGCTCCTCCTGCCTCCTCCTGAGCTCTGCCACAGAACCGTCAAGCAGACGTCTACCAGCTTCTATGACACCTCAAAGCTGTATTTCACTCCGAAAACCACCATCACATCAGCTGCAAGTCAGGTTCAAATGCAAATCCCTTGAGCGTTTGATGCCCCCGTCCTAGACTAAAAGAATGCAAGTGGTCCCAGCACGGAACCCTGCAGAACGCCATCAGTCACTCGCATTTGGAAACCTTTATCAATAAAAAAAACTGTAACCTCTGAAATAATTTTACCAAAGCAGAAGTCCTGGTAAAGTCAGGTCTTTTCTTGAAGTTAACATCCTAAGAAGGAGGACATACAATAGGAAAAAAAGTATGTGAACCCCTGTCTATCAGCTAGAAATCTGACCCTCAAAGACCTGTTAGCCCGCCTTACATAGTCCACTATCCACCTGTTTGAGGTGGTCCGCTGCATCAAGACACCTGTCCTCATGTACAAGACTCCAACTACCAACACGGCCAAGACCAAAGAGCTGTCCAAAGACACCAGAGATTGTAGACCGTCACAAGTCTGGAAAGGGCAACGGGGCAATTACCAAGCAACTTGGTGAAAAAAGATCCACTGATGGAGCAACTGCTAGAAAATGGAAGAAGCTAAACACGACTGTCAAGCTCCCTTAAGCTCAAACCTGCATTTTTAAGGAGGTCTTTCTTCAAATCACTGTGAATCAGGAGCAGCTAAAAATATGCAGTTTAAAAAAAAGCTTATATCTGATGTAGAAAGTACGATGGGCGGGGCCACAGTCTCCCCGCTCTGCTCCATTCTGATCATCCACCGTCAGACAAACAGATCCATGAACGTCTCTGTTTCCCTGGTCTGAGCTGGAATCTGGATCTAAGCTGTACGGATGGGTAGCTGCCATACTGCTGCCATTCTTTTGCCCCGCTAATGTTGGGTTGGTGTTTTGAGGGGCTGTAAGGCAGCGGGCAGGAGTGTAAACAGAGCACTCTCAGCTATGGGTGACGGGAAGGGGTGGGCGGGGTTCTTCCACGTCAATGGTCCCGACCACGAGTCAGAAGTGAATTTCTAACAAACTACTGCAGCTCTGTAGAAACTATGTCCTAAAAAAATGACTCGGGTTCTAGATTTGAACCACTGAGAAGCATTTTACAACAGAACCAAAGATGATTGCAGTGGACCTTCAGATTCAACTGTTTTCTCAAGAATCTCACAGGAATGTGAAGCTAAACGGATCCCAGACACAGTTTCCTTACTTGGCTGCTTTCTTTCTGGCTTTCTTCATCTTCTTGGTCATTTTTCTCTGCACTTCCTCCTCTGTCAGAACGGTGAAGAGCTCCAGCACAGAATCGTTTCCCTGATCAGAAGACAGACACGTCTTTATGTTCCTCACAATTTGCAAAAGAAAAAAGTATAAATGCATATTATTAATTAATAAAAAATGCTGGTTTTAGTGCTAAAATATCAGATCAATTCAATTTCAGTTCACAGGTTTTTTAATTCTGCCTACAGTTTTTGTCTCAAATGTCTCTGATGCTAATCTGCACTTTTATGCTGATGACACAGTTATTTACTGTTATGGATCATCTCTTGCTGAGACAGTTGAGAGCCTGCAGAAAGCTTTTGTTGCCCCCCACAAAGTGAAGAGACCCCACACTCACATGGCAGGCCACCACTCTGGCTCTGGAGTCCGTCGTCATGGAGACCACTCTGTCTCGGGCTTCCCTCAGGATGGAGCCGGCCTTTTTGCAGCTCAAGATGCGCTATGGAAACCCCCCAACAAAAGGCAACATGAAAAAGTTCCACATCTAAAAACGGGTTTTGAAAGACCAGGCTGACACTTTAACCCCATTACACAGACACTGATTATTTGGAGGTTTCTACAGAAACATGACATATTTTCCACTAAAAATCACATTTGAAAAGGTAAATTTTGGAACCTCGTCAAGACTCTCATCCTCTTTTTCCTCCTCATCATCTTCATCTTCCTCCAATAAAGTTTTGCCCTTCTTCACTTTGGGTCCTCCTTCCGTTTTATCCTGTGAAAGAAGAAAACATTTTCTTTCAGAAGACCCTCGGAAAATCCAAAAGTCAGTGTGAAGAATAGTTAGAAACTGCCCTTAACTTTTATTACACTAATGGTTTAAACTTAATTCATTAAGCATGTATTATCATCTGAAAATTATATTACATTTGAAGACAGCAAAGCCAAGCTTTTGTTCCCACAGTTTCTCATACTCCCTTTTCCTGTGTGTGATGCCTCACAGATAACTCCATTGTGACCTTGGAGCGCCTCTCCAGCAACAACCTGTGGGCGTGATTTTCACACCATTGTCCAGTGTATGATCTTCTGAATATGCAAATGCAGGGTTTTTATACCAAACCCATCTCCCTGCCTTCGGTGTTCAGCCTTTGAATGCACCATGTTCATCTGTCTGTCCCCTTCGTACAAAATGTCTGTGCTGTTTGTACGGAGTAAACTTCCACTGAAGATAAGTTTTGTCTCTGAGTCATTATTCATTCGTTTCTGTGTGCAGGAAACTAAAGGGTACGAACCTAACCTTATTTTCATTTACAGTCCTGTTTAGAAATAACCAGTTTCCTCACAGTCATGTTCTAGGACATAGTTTCTGCAGAGCGGCAGGAGCTCATCAGAAACTCGCCACTGAGTTGTGGGCGGGACTGTTGGCGCAGAGGAAGTAGGCCTCTGCTGATATCCCATCATCCCTTTGTTTACAATCTCTTTCGCTAGCTAACGCCCCCCCCTGCAGATGTCCACTTCCATCCTTTCTTCCTCCAAAGACCAGATCTCTACGTCTGTGTGACTCTTCTGTCTGAGGAGGAGCAGCACTGTTTGGCATTTTCAACGTTCTAACGCTAATATTACAGACTATTTTCCTTCATCTTTATTATTTTATGTTGAAACGGGACGTTTCATCTGGAGGAGGGGGGGCGTAACATTGTTTACTTCCACATTGGTGTTCAGATGACAGGTTGATGACGTAATGAGACAAATGAACTGCAGGTTATGTGAATGAAAAGGAGAATAAAGTATTGGTCCTCTACACCCAAACGTGTCTCTGAGCTCCTTATTTCACAGATGAAACTCCGCTTTACCGACACCGAACCCCCGAAAGACGGCTACACTGACAATATTTGGTTGAATACTATAAACCCTTCATCCCGTAGTTTTCCTGTTTCTCTTTATTCTAGTATTTTCTTCCATGTTTTGCCGCTAAACTCCTCCAATTTTTCAGCTATTTGAACCATTTAACTGTTCAAATGTTCAGCTCTTTCAGTTTTCTCCAGCTGTGACTTTTGCTCCTTCAAATCCTTGAACTTTTCCAGATATTCCAGGATTTCTGCCTCCATTGAAACAAATAGGGAATCCTTGGTGCAGAAGCTCGCTGGTTCGATTCCCGGCTCTGGCATTTATCACAAACATATCTTTTCTGTTATTGTGCCGTTTTCACTTTGTTTATGGTCAACTTTGATCATTTCTTTATTTTTTTGTGTGCCAATTATTCCCCTTTAAGTCACGTGTCAAACTCCAGGCCTCAAGGGCCGGCGTCCTACGCGTTTTCTAACCAACCCGCCATTGAAGCTCCTTTTTGGCTAAACACACCTGATCCAGGTAATCAACAGGCAGGGATTCTGGGAAACCAGCAGGAGGGGGGCCCTCCAGGCCTGGAGTTTGACACCCCTGTTAGTGAATTTTCATTCAGCGATGCAGCATGAAACCCTGGAAATGCAGCTTCTTCCAGGTTCAGAGGTTCAGAATTTCTTTTTTTTTAACCTATCCAGAAATAAAACTTTACAAAAAGCTCAGATAAACAGACAACTTTGGTGTTTTTTCTCGTAGATTTACGGCGTTAAAGTTGCAATTTAAAAATAATTTTTTGGTTTGTAATCTGACCCTAAAACTCTGTCGTACAAAAGAAAAAAGTGCAACAAATAAATCTTTTATATATAAATATATATCTTTTCTATTTGTCCTCCATCTTCAGAAAGCTGATAAAAGAACACGTTAAAACACAAAAAGGCTCGTTTTCACCGCAGTCTTTCACCAAACGCTGCTTTCAGTGTCCTGTGGGGGGCGCTGGCGTTAAGTTTAAACTCATTCAAGAACAGCGGCGATGGTCCTCACCTCCTCCAGGGCGGCGATGTCCCACGCTCGGAGCTCGCTGTCGGCCGAGCCCGTCAGCAGCCTCTTCTCCTGCTTCAGCAGCGCCAAAGCCCACACCTGTCAGCAGAAACTGCACTCATTGGCTGAAATCCTCCTGTGGACGTGAGATGACCGACCGCTGCACAGCGTTCAGGCGGGAACCTGACGTCACGTGTGCAGCGGTGACCTCACACGCCACGGCTCACGGAAACCATTACTGTAACTCCTTGTTAGCAGCGTGTCCTAAGAGTTCCTTAAGAAGTCTCCAGCTTGTTCAGAATGCAGCAGCTAGATTGTTAGCAGGAACTAGCAGAAGAGATCACATCACTCCTGCTTAAGGGGGAGTTGTACGCTTACAACCAGATCTTATGCAGAACAAGGGAAAGGTACTTCTCTGAAATCATTGGAAGTTGCAGCAGCAACTCTCGTGTCCTGTTCACAACAGTTAACAGATTAACTAACCCTCCAACCCAGCTACCAATAGAATTGGTTTGTACACCTAAATGTAATGAGTTTGCTGTATTTTTCAATGACAAGGTTCAGGGCATTAAAAAAGCCATCAACTCCACAACACATATAACTATCGAACGGCCACCTACTCACTCTAAGCTGACTCACTTTGTACCTGTCACTGACCAAACTGTCCAAGAGACCATCACCCGTCTGAGCTCGTCTACATGCTGCCTTGATGTGTTACCCACTAGATTTCTAAAGTCTGTCCTGAACAGTGTGTTGCCATCAATTACTCAAATAGTTAACATGTCTCTTCAATCTGGAATATTTCCAGAGGCCTTAAAAACTGCAGTCATTAAACCTCTCCTGAAAAAGAGCGGTCTTGATCCCACTGTACTGAATAATTACAGACCTATCTCTAATCTGCCATTTTTAGGAAAAGTCCTTGAAAAAGTTGTCTACCAACAGCTCACTGATTTTCTCTTATTAAACAATTCATTTGATGTTTTCCAGTCAGGTTTTAGACCCCATCATAGCACAGAAACTGCTCTTATCAAGGTAACCAACGACATCCGCCTGAACACTGATGATGGCAAAGTCACTGTCTTAATCCTGCTAGACCTGAGTGCTGCCTTTGATACTGTTGATCATGGGATCCTTTTGCACAGACTCCAAGACTGGGTTGGCATCTCTGGATCTGCCCTAAGTTGGCTCAAGTCTTATCTAGAAGACAGGAAATATTTTGTTGAAATTGGGAGTTGTGTCTCAGACTACATGGGCTTGAATTGTGGTGTACCCCAGGGATCGATCCTGGGACCCCTTCTGTTCAACCTCTACATGCTGCCACTAGGGCAGTTAATACGCAGTAATAACATATCTTATCACAACTATGCAGATGATACTCAGATCTATGTGTCACTGACAGCAGGTGAATATGGGCCGGTGGATTCACTCAGCCACTGCCTCCAACAGATCAGTGCATGGATGCAGAACAACTTTCTCCAGCTAAACTCAAACAAGACCGAAGTTATTATTTTTGGCCCACAGAAACAAAGAGAAATTGTCAGCAGCTACCTTCATTCTCTGTCTCTTAAACCCTCAAATCAAGTCAGAAATCTAGGGGTAATCATGGACTCTGACCTGAACTTTAACAGCCATATCAAGTCAGTAACATCAGCGGCATTTTACCATCTGAAAAACATTGCCAAAATCAAAAACATAATCTCAAAGCGAGACCTGGAGATACTTATCCATGCATTTGTCTCCAGCAGGTTAGACTACTGTAACGGCCTGCTCACCGGCCTTTCCAAACGAGCTGTAAAACAGCTTCAGTACATCCAGAATGCTGCTGCTCGAGTCCTGACCAGAACCAGGAAGTATGATCACATTAGTCCTGTGCTCAGGTCTCTGCACTGGCTCCCTGTACCTCAAAGAATAGACTTCAAAGCAGCTCTGCTTGTGTACAAGTCTCTCCATGGCCACGCACCAAAGTACATCTCTGACATGTTAGTGCCATATGAACCATCTCGTACTCTGAGGACCTCAGGGACCGGCCTCCTGTTGATTCCCAGAGTCAGAACTAAACAAGGGGAATCAGCGTTTCAATATTCTGCAGCTAAAATCTGGAACAGCCTCCCTGAAGGCGTAAGACAGGCCTCTTCTGTGTTCATGTTCAAATCTAGACTTAAAACATTTCTGTTTAGCCGTGTATATGACTGAAAGGTCCTATCTGCACTTTTCTTTCATTTCCTTCCTTTATTTTTAAATCAGTTTTCAATTTTTTTTTTTTTTTTTTTTCTTTTAAAGTAAATTTTATGTTGATTATTTCTATGATGTATTGGGATTTTAATGCATTCTTCTGTTTTGTGAAGCACCTTGAATTACTTTGTGTATGAATTGTGCTATACAAATAAACTTGCCTTGCCTTGCCTTGCCTGTGTTGGTTTCACTTCACTGGATCCCAGTTGATTCTAGAATCCAGTTCAAGATCCTCCTGTTAACCTATAAGGCCTTACATGGAATGGCCCCGTCCTATATTAAGGACCTCATAGTCCCTTACCATCCAATGAGAACACTTAGCTCACTAAATGCAGGACTGCTTGTGGTTCCTAGAATCAGTAAAAGTACGGTTGGAGGTAGAGCGTTTAGCCACCAAGCCCCTGTCTTATGGAATAAACTCCCAGCTCATGTAAGAGAGGCCGACTCAGTTTCTACATTCAAAGTTAGACTGAAAACATTCCTCTTTGGACAGGCTTATTGTCAGACTAGTTAGTATTCAGAGATTATTTAACTTAATGTTAATGTGTTTAAATTAAACTTAATAACTTTTTCTTTTAAAAGGCTGCTAGAAGTTGAAGCTGGGGTAACTATGGTGCACTGGGGTTCTGTCCTCTTTTCTCACCTACTTCTACCCTTCCTCTCCTCTATTCTTGATCATTATTTATCATTTAGTCCTCCATGCCTCTGTTTGGTGCAGTGATTCATGTATTGTCCCTCTCCCCCCTCCTGGGAGTCTCCGGCTCGACTCGCGCCCCCGACTGTCCCCCCAACTCCTTTCCAAAAAGAACCTATGATAGGCAAAATCCGTGAAGTAGAAACCTCTATTTTTTACAGTTATTATACAATTAAATATTCAATTATACATTGAAAAGAAAGAACAAACCATTTTACAGGCTCAAGCATTTGTTTCACAAATAAAAGTACTTTAGAAACGTTTTTTTTCAACAAATAACTCTGTACTGTCAAGTAATAATTTTAATCATCAATGTGAACAGAAGGCTTCAAATTGCGGAGATTAGCCCCGCCCACCGCGACCCGAGTATTGGATTAAACGGGAGAAAATGTAAAATGATTATGAAAAAAATACAAAGTACAGTGGGACAAATAGTGACTCAGGTGTATTTCACTGCTCTACAGACTGAGCCGCTGCATCCTGACTCCCCTCTGCAGTGTTTCCTTCTTTTGAAGCCGCGGTGCAGCTGTGTTTGTTCAGGAGAAGAACATAGTGATTGACAGTTGTTGTCGCTATTTTCTATGGGTTTTAGAGAAACTCCAAATTGCAAGAGAATTTGCACGTACGTGTTGTAAATTTGGCAAGCTGTTTTACGTACGTGTACATATTAAACTGCAACGTTATTGACGCACAGGTAGAGAAGAAGCGGAGTGACTTTTTAGCCAATCAGAATGCAGAACACAATGCACGATGCGAATCCGTGAAAAGTAAACCGCGTTACAGCGAGGGATCACTGTAGTTGTAGATTTAGACAAGTTCATATTTCTCTATGTGTTCCGGTGAATCGCCTGTCCGTCCTGGGGGAGGATCCCTCCTTCATGTGGGCACCCCTGAGGTTTCTTAATTTTTTCCAGAATCCATTTTTTTAGGAGTTAGCCCCTTCTCTGTAAGGGGGGCCCTTAGCCCCCCCTTACAGAGAAGGGGGGGCTAAGGGCAGGGATGCCAGTTTAGTTTAGTCTGTTTGTTCGTTCATTTTAGTATTTTCCTATTGAATTCGAAGCCGATCGAGACGACTGTTGTTGTGAATTTGGGCTACAAATGAAATTGAATTGAAACTACGCCTGAGAGAAGCTTTCTAAATGTTTTTACACCAGAATCCAATAAATATGAAGTTTGTCACAAAGAAAATTATTTGTTTGATGTGTGTTTGTGTGTGTGTGTGTGGGGGGGGGGGGGGGGGGGGCTGACAAGAACTGTGCTGCATTGTGGAACTAAAACTAAAAAACAGAAATTATGTTTGTTTTTTTCAGGGGGCGGGGCATCCAGGGGCGGGGCTTCCTGTTCAGCTTGTAGACCAGAAGCATCATCGTTTTCTCAGCTGCAAACATTAAATGACAGCAGCTGAAGCGTCATTCGTTTCTTGACTAATACTTTACTAAAGTTATTATCATTTAGATTTCACGTGCAGTTTTAATTGACATGTTTATTGCTTCCCTCTCTGCTCGTCTTTCCTGAAACGACAAACCTGCGGCTGGTTGTGTAGAAGCTGATGAATCTAAGGATCGGTTGGGAGACGAAGCTGGACGATTGGTCTGAACGGATCCATTTTTGACAGAAAAGGTTAAGTTTCAAGCAGAGTAAACAAGGAAACACCATGAAGACGAGAAAGGAAGCGTGGAGACAGGTGCGTTCTGGGAAAGGTCTCACCTCGCTGCGATGGCCCACCATGGTCTTAAAGCAGTGCTGTGTGTCCAGATCCCACCACTTCACAAAACTGTCTTTGGAGCTGCACAACAACACAAACAACTCAGGAATGTGGACACAGAATTCATCTCATTTCACTCTGACGCACACTAACTGCTCTTAACGCACATTTCTAATCATCCAATCACATGGCAGCAACTCAATTAGCCCTGTAGACCTGGTCCAGACCAGGGCTGCTCCTTCCGGGTCCTGGAGATCTGGAGACCACCCTGCCCGTTTTCCAGACCCCCAAGTCCTGCCGGCTGCTGATTAGCTCAACCAGATGTCTCCACGTTCTGATTGAATGAACACACTTGGTCCACATAATCAGCAGCAAGGAGGGCAGGGAGAGCCGGAGAACAGGCCGGGTGGTGGATCTCCAGGACCAGGACTGAGCAGACCCGGTCCAGACGATCAGAATGGAGAAGAACGCTGATTGAAGTGACTCTGAACGTGGTTGTTGGTGACGGACGGGCTGGTCTGAGGACTTCAGAAACTGATCGTCTGCTGGGTTTTACACCCACAACCATCTCTAGGGTTTACAGAGAAAGGTCCTAAAAGAGAAAATATCCAGAGAGCAGCAGTTCTGTGGACGGACATGCCAGAGGTCAGAGGTCAGAGGAGAACAGCCAGACTGGTTCCAGATGATAGACAGACAACAGGAACTCAAAGAACCGCTGGTTCCAACCGAGCAACTGTGTGTCAGTTTGGACCAAACTCTGTGAGGAATGTTTCCAGAACCCTGTTGAATCGATGCCACCAAGGATTAAGGCGGTTCTGAAGGCAAAAGGGGGTCCGACCCGGCACCAGCAAGGTGGACCTGATAAAGGGGCCGGTGCTTGTTGATACAAGCTTAGGTGTAACGTGCGTTTTTATCTTTTTCACATCATTTAAAGCGGTTTTACTCCGCTGAGTTCAGAGAAGGGGGGCGTTACCTCGTGACCATGAGGTTCTTGTTTTTCAGAAACAAGGCCTGCGTGATGGCGTCCTTGTGACCCCGCAGGCGGTATAAGCCGCACTCGTTGATGATGTCCCACACGATCACGTCCGTGTCCTGCAACACCAGACCAACGTCACACCGCAGACAGGATGTCCACCGCTTCCCGGTGAGGTCGCACGCGCCCTCCCGTCCGGACGCCGACAGAAACGCACGCCGCTCACCTTGGAGCCGGTGACGAGCCGCGCCCCGAGGGCGTCATAGTTCATGACGGTGACGGCCGTTTTGTGGCCGTTGAAGGCGACGCTGCTTTCCCCGTTCAGCAGGCTGAAGATCCTCACCGCCCCGTCCTCGTAACCCACGGCGACGTGGACTCCATCGGGGGAGGGGCACAGGAAGCTCACCTCGTGCTTCTGCCCCTGCAGGATCAGAACCTGCACGCAAACACAGCCGTCAGACAGGTGAGCCCCCACAGGTGGCTGCAGCGACCCGCTCCGCCCCCACCTTCTCTCCTTTCCGAACATCCCAGACGAAGACGTGTTCGCACGCGGCCACGGCCACGTAGCGCCCCCTCTCCCCGCCGCGCAGAGTCACGTATGCGATGTTGGCCTTCTGGCTGCCGATGACGCCGAACACGGCGCTGGGCGCGTAGCGCAGGTACTGCTTGGTCAAACCCATGAGGGTCGGCAGGGGGCGAGCAGCTCTGTTTGGCAGAAACACAAGAGACGGACAGAAACGGATGAAGAAATGCTCAAGTTCATCACTGATCATGGAAAAGTTAGAAATCTGTTGACTTCTTTCTGATTCCATAAAGCTTTTCAACAGAGTAGATAAAAACTCAATCTGGTTTTGCCCGATCCAGAAAGGAGGTTTGAGGGTTTATGAGGTCAATAAACGCCTTATTTACATCTTTTTAACAGCTGATCTCAGGATGAAGGAACCAGGCTCCGCCCACCGCCCCCATGGCCTTTCTGGAAGGGGGTGTGGGGGGACAGGACCCCGTCTCCCACCCAACCATGTTTTTCTCCCATCTTGGACTGTTTGCTGCTGCCAACGATCCTGAAGGGCATTCGGCGAAGAACCAAACCACTGGTGCCAATTATACCTGACATGATGGTGAAAGGTGAAGAAGGGTCACCCCCCCCCCCTCCTCCTTGTTCTGCGTGGCCTTATTTTGGAAGGACTAGTGCAGGTTCAGGCTTTGGACGGGTTCAGGTTTGTGCGTGCGTGTGTTTATTGATAAATAAATAAACTTTATTACAAAGTTTATTTATAATTACTATGTGCAAAGCAGTATGTGTCACATGTGTATAAAAGTGCTTTAAAAAATTAAAAGATTGATTAAACGCATTAAAGCAACATTTTGTAAATATTTGTAAGATTTATAAAATGTGCTGATTTTTCTTAAGAAAAAAAAGATCCATGAAATATTTGGCCAAATATCGCATGAATTTGGGATTTTGCTTTTCAAGAACATGTCTTTACTCTTTATAACTAGAATAATGAGAATAAATAGCTGTAAAGAACATACGACACACGGTCATGTTTTTGAAGATCTTTTGACCCACAGACTGAATTAGCTAATGCGCCACGTGACTCGACAAACAGTCTCAAAAACACGTGACTGATCATTTTAAACATCTGCTATTGGTTATATCTCATTTAGGCGTTTTTAGTTTTTTTAAAACCCCTGTTCTGTTTTAAATACGTTACTTTTTAGCGTCTATAGTGTTACAGGCTGTAGGGTCTGCTTGATTTGTTGCGCCGGTGTAAACGGGTGGTACAGTTTAGAGCTTCCGCCTGTTCATTCAGCCTAACCCCGCCCTGCCGGGACCTCCCGTACTCTAAATCGAGTCATTCCATCCATACATCAGCGAACTTCCATGTACCCACGTGGAGGTATTTTTGTGCAATTTGCCCCATGAATACAATCGGTGTGACTGTACCGTGTTTAAAACGTTCGTGTTTTACTAACCGATGGGAAAGTCACGCGGCTGTTCTTACAGAAACGTTTCTTACCTCTAACGTGAGGGTTTCCGCTGCTAACCCGGGTTATCCTGCTAGCACTGGCTCCTATCAGACCTAAATAATCGAGTGTCTATTTTTTTATTCAGGCAGAAAAAATGAAAATTTTAAAATTTAAAAAGTAATTTTCATGCAAATAATTCATCAATTTTAGAAAAAACGTAATATTTAATGGATTCTATGATTCATATTTTGTATATTTAAGCACAATTTCTGCTGTTTGTCCCTCTAAGGGCCACCAAACTTCACTATTTATTATTCTTTTATTATTTAGAGTAATTATAACGGCATCATCTGGAGATGATGCTACGAGTGTGTGTGTACACATTTTTTTTAAATTAAGTCCCCATCATCCATCCAAAGTTTTGTATTTCTGTATAAAAATGTCTCCTGTTTGTCCTCTTTACTATTTTATTTGTTCGTTTATTTGTTTACATCAAATTGGCTAAACCAATTCCAAAATCCAAATTAAATGGTGTCAACGAGACAAATGTTGATCAGTACTTTTAATGTTGAAATGTTGGTAGAGCCCTATCTGTTGCTTTTGCCTGCGCCTTTTTTTTACATTTTAATTTTTTAATCATTGCTATAATAAAGGTAAATTATTTCTTCAGTAGTTTTATTCCAATAGTAGTTTCTTAGTTTTTATTTTCACTCAGACAACCAGAAAGTAAAAATCCGGGTTTAAGTAAAAAAGAAATAAAATTAAACAAAACTGAATGCTTTTTCAGTGTTTGTTTCTTCAGAGAGGAACACGCTGAGCTGGGCCAGGACAGGGCCAGAACCGGGCCAGATAACTGGGATATGGTGGTTTCCTGGATGTGGAGCCACACCGGAAGTGTTTTGGCTGTCAGCTGACTAAAGGCTGACCGGCGTCTGTCAAGTCAGCCACTAACAAAACGAACATCCGTTACAAAATAAAAGCACACTTTTCTCTGCAAGTGTGAAAATAGAGGTCACTGTTAGAGAATAAAGCTGTAAAGTGAGACTTTATTATATTTTTATGTAAACCATTTAAAATAAATAAACATTAAAAAAAAAGTAGAATGAGGCACCCCTATTTTAAGCAACTTAGTAAAGATTAACAGTCTTTAAGCATATTTACAGGATAAGAAATGATCAGAGCACACAGAGGTCAAAACATAAACACCACATTATTTATTCTAAAGTCTGTGTTTATTGTTTTCCTGGTTTTCAAAAATGTCCTTTAACTGGAAAAACACTGTAAATGTAAAAAGAAAATCTATACTTATAAGTATCCGAGATGTGATAAAGTGATCCATGGCAGCAAAAAGAGGATTAAAGATTAGGGAAAGATTTAGAAAATCAGCATTTGTGTTTGCAATATTTTCTTATTTAAATAATAGAGCAGGTAAAAAAAAAGATTCCAACTTTATGAATTAATAAATGAACTTGTTCTTCTTAGTACTTTTCTTAAATGAAAGACTTGTAGTGATTTGTTACAATGCTAGAAAATCTTTTACAAAGAATTATTCTGATGCTGATGATGCTTTTAACAATAAGTTCTAGGGTGTGTGATTTAAAAGATATATTTACAGCTTATTTAAGGACTGATTTTAAGAATCTGAGCATGCAAATGCTTTTAAACCATAAATTCAGAGTCCTCTTCAAAGCTCTGTCCTCAGCAGTGCACTGAATGTGACTTATGGACATTTTCCTTGAAACATTTTACATCACCTCATTTCGTGATGTCAAATGTCAATGTACTTTTTTTTTCAACTAGTATTCTGTGTAATATTACTTCTTTTTTCTATATTACTAATTTTTTTCACGTGTCTTGTCAAATTATAGGGCAAAATCTGGTTCAGAAGGTGATTCCATGAAGTTAGTTTTAACGTAAATCTAACAGAGGTAATGTATCTTGTTATTTCCCAGCTGTAGTTTTTAAGGTTTGCTATTAAAGTCTTTTTTTATATTCATAGTAATGAGCTTAAATCTCATAAGGAGCCAAAATTAAGAAAGAGATTTAAAATAAATCAAAAAACAAACGAGTGTCAGAGTTTGCTTTTATTTTGAAATACCCGGAAACATTTCTGGTGCACTACCGCTAGCTTGGTAGTCTTGGCATTAACTGCTCGTAGTAGCATGTTTGCTAAGAATGACGGTAAACAGAGGCACTTTATAAGTTCAATTTTCTCTGCGCGTTTTCTTTTTTCCTCGTCTAGAATGAAGCCGTCGAGTCTCAACAATCCTTTCTGAGCTGTTTTAGAGGCTTGTGCCTCGTTGCTACAGCAGAAGTGACTCCGCAGGTCCAGTTATCTGTCTTTTCGGCTGACAGACAGCATAAGGTAAACATGCTAACGCTGCTGCTGGAAAACTCCCATCAGGCTTTTTATGCAGGACTGTTGCTAAAAAAGCGGGTCACGGTCCATGTTTTAGGCTCAGATATAGTTGTATTTTGTTTTATTTCGCTGATTGGTTTAAAGCTGACATTTCCATAAGGGGTTAGATCTGTTACCATGGTGATCCATTTACTGATTGTTACACTAAACAGTTAGTAGTCCTCATTCACAGCAGACCCAAAGGTCAATAATTCTGTGATAGAGCTTGTGTTTTATTGGGTTTGAAGCTCTGGATGAACAGAACACCAAACCAAAGAACAAATGACTCTTTTAGAGTGTATTTCTTTATGTATTTTTATGTAAAACATCACTTTGTTTCCTGTTCGCTGCGTCTTTTTGCTTTCCTGGAGCCGTTGAACATGG
>NC_136257.1:2527500-2680000 GCF_053564925.1 Oryzias latipes
CAGTCTGCTCTTCTATCCAAACCCTACAGTCCTCACAAAAAAGACAGAAAGATAGGTTTTAAGTCAAACTTTGAAGAGACCAAAAGCTAAAAAGGAAAGGAGAGACATCGGGGTGGGATTCAGGGGGGGGCAGCTGTCTCCGGTTCCCACCTATGTTCTTTGCTAGTTTTCATTTAAAACTTCCATCTTCTTCTGCCAGCAGGGCTAAAGTCAGCGTGAAAGAGGCTGCATCCTCTGCAGAACTTATGAAATGCTTCAAAATTCAGAAACGCCCAGTTTACTTTAAGAATGACGCTTAAAGAAAGGTTAAATGAGCTAAAAGGATCCTGGAGATCGGCTTACAGGATGTTCACGACCATAGGGCGCAGTGGGTTACAGGGTGCGCTTTCAGTTCTGGGAGCTTTTTTTGTATTTAACATATAGAAAGGCGCTCCGGGTTTTAAGACGTCAACACATACCGGTAAAACACGCATGCTAATGTGTGTCTAAAAAGCTAAACTTGTGATTTATTTTTTCCTTTTTTCAGTCAGCAATCAAAGTCCTCGTCTTCTGTATCTGAACAGCTGAGTTACATTTCTATCAAACACGCCAGCTTCCCTTCCGTCATCGTCAGTCCGTCTCGTTGCCGTGCGGCTCCTCATGAACGATGCCGGCTTTTGCCAAAGCTCCAAGAACCGCGCAAGCAGACACGTTAGCCCCAGCATCTTCAAACTGTGGCGTAACTCGCCCGCCGCTGCCTCCCAGTCTTAGTAAAAGGAGTGGAAGACGGACAGCTTTTCATTGTAATCCACTGGAAGTCGCTGCTCCACCGTAGTCGTTGCCCAGATGGAAAGATGGAACCGTTTCATAAAATGAAGGCCAAGATGGATCCTAGAAAATGTTCAATGTTCATTTCTGCCTTCAGTCCAATGGTGACCGTAGAGACGCTTCTCCCAGCTGTTCTCTGATCCTTAATCCACCGCTCCAGTCCGTCTTGTTTCCATGGAAACTCACCTGCGTCTTCTTGACTGTCGTTTTCCAGCTTCCTCCACTTGTGAACCATGGATTCATGAGTCTTGAATTGTCTGGCAGCTGTTCGATTCCCGTGTTCCTCCATGTAGCTGATCGCTTGTAGTTCAAACTGTTCTTCATAAGCGTCTCAGCATTTTCTGGGTTTCCTAAACGAAGATGTTCTGCATCATTTACATACCTGCACCTTTGTACTTCCCTCCTTACCGTCCTCATGCTGTCCTCTCCTCTTTACCAAAGTCGCACAACAACACAATAGGCGCATCGCAGGATAGGACGCTCCGTACGTTTTTGGGAAAATGTACGACTTTTAAGTTCGCCTTATGGTCGTGAGAATACGGTACTAAACCAGGAAGCTCTGAAGCCAAACAAGGTCGTCATGTTGACATGAAACGGCAGGATCTTTGTGTTTGAACGTTCTGCTCTGGATGTGATGAAGCTCTTCTGTCGCTGCAGAGAACAGGCGATGATGTCGGTCGGCTTCTGTGTGGTGACCACCGCCAAGAGAGGCTATCCGCTGGAAGACGCCACGCACATTGCCTTCAGTAAGACGCACACATCTGAAGAAACACAGAGCAAAGCAAACATTCTTATTTGCTTGTGACCAGTTGTGTTTCTTAAACAAATGTTCTTTTCATGAGAACATTTAATGTATTTGGAACTGGAACCGCTTGGTTTTTAGTTTAAATGCCAAATACCACGTTAAAGGAAACTTAAAAATATGAACATTTCACAAAGGTAATATTCTGAATCTACTGTCTTCTGATGATGAAAACTAACAGGATTGACATTTCAATTCACCCCCCCCAAAGTGGTTCTTCTGTGGTGTCATGGAAGCCTGCTTGTTTTTCAGGAACAGTGCGCAGATTCCTGGAGAATCACGGAAACGGGATCGAGGCTGTGGTGTTTGCTGTAACGGAGACGGAAGAGGTTTGTTTGACTAGCGTGTTAAACACGCTGCTTCATCATCATGTTCCAGCTGAGAGACCCTAGAAACAATGGAAGGGGGCCAAAACACCTTTGAACTCTTTTTAGATGACATGAAACCCCGGCACTGAGGATTTGTTTTCTCTCTCATCTAAGATTGTTGCTTAAGAAGATTCAGGTTTTATTCAGACTGGACACATTTGGTTCCACCGATAATCCAGAACTAATTTTCAGTCTGAACATTTTCCATCAAAGGGGACCCTTGTCTGGGACCAGGAGCCGCTCTCTGACCCATCTTTGGAGGTGGTCTGGGTTTGTTTTCAGTCGGACTGAGCTTCAGTTCTGTCTGAACGCCCTCTGTGCTCGCAGTGGACCAAACGAGCCACCGTAGCCGGTCTTCACCTGACGTAAACAGAGTAGGAATGAAGCAACAGATGAGCCGCAGACAAATGTGAAGCAACGATTGTCGTGTTATCAAACAGTAAAAAAGGCTCCAAATGTTTATTTGAACACTGCTGAAAACGCTTCTTATGTGCTTTTCTATGTCCGCACCGTTGTGTCACCGCCCTAAAAGCTACCTTGTAGTTCCTCAATAGAGTTCTCTTCAATACGTGCCATCCAGTCAATACATGTGTCATAAACACTCATCAGCGTCCCCTCTTAGCCGTCCTTTTGTCGGTTACTGCCCTGCAGCAGGACTCCACCGAACACCAAAAAGGGTTGAGCCGACCTTTGATGCAGATGATAAACATTGGTCAATAGAAAGTTTGAATCAGTGAACTATCCAGACAAAGCTCAGGACTTCCATCCTTTCTGTCTCTAGCTGCTTTGCCCTCATAATTCCTGACCAATGATTGAAGAGATCTTTAGTCACGTGATTTTGTTCTCAAGCTTCGGTTCGTATCAGAAATGGCAGTCTGAACACAGACCAGACTTAAGGATCAGGACTCGATCCAGACCAAGTGACATTTCCAGTCTGAATACACCCTTAATGGTGAGAATGTCAGCAGTAAATTCACAGGAAGCATAAGAAGTAAAAGTGTCTTTTTCATTTTTGTTTAGGATTCCATTAAGAAGGCACCATTAAAAGCTTCGTCCATGAGATTAATGGAAAACATTTTTATTTATATTGATCTGTGAACAGTAATAATTCAGATTACATTGAATCTTTAACATAAAAATGAAAAAGCCATATTTTTTACGTTTATTTTCTTGCACGATGATGGGTAAACTATGAACCGCTTTTCCCTGTGGATTTTGTTCGTTACGGTTTACGGTTATATTGTTGTTTAAATTTGTCTGGAGACACGTTCTAAATAATGAAAAGCCCACAAACAAGTAAGTAACCCAAACCAATTTGAGCATTCCTACTTGACTAGCGGTTGTTTGGTGAACTGACATTGCTGTAGTTGCTTTAAACGGACCTAAAACAGGAAGTTAAAGTGTTGTCCTTTCGTTATCCCACAAACTGCAGGACGATACTATGTTCATGTTTGTGATGAGGAAATGCCTGGAGGCAGTGCAGATGTAGTCTACTTGTCACTCACAGCATCTTCACTCATTTGAAATCCTTGATGTGATCTTGTAGTCCGTGTACAGGAAGTTGCTCCCGCTGTACTTCCCTCGCTCTGAAGAAGAGGAGAGGGCTTGCTTGCCTCTCCTCCCAGCTGACATCGGTAACTCTGAGGGCGAACCCATCGTTCCGGAACGGCAGATCCGCATCGCAGAGAAGCCAGGAATCCTGGAAGGTGCAGATCTTTTTCCTTGGTTCCTCTGCTCGACACGGAGACGGTTTTATTTCACGCCGACCAAAGCTTCAGTCAAAAATGAGTCATAGTGGTCGGTTTCTGGTCCGGGTTTTTGTGGTTAACTAGTTCTGCAGTCACTTACCGGTAGGTGAGTTCAGAAAATGAAATTAGTCGTCACAAAGGGAGTTTATAAATGCCTTAAATCTGCTTATAATGTGAGCAAATATTGGTAAACTAACTATCCAAGACACACTTGAGTTTTTCTCAGCTATTTATTTTCCTCAATCAAAGTAGACAAAAACATTTTGGGAGCGACTGAAACAGCGCCTCACTCTACTTCCTGTTTGCCGTCCAGATGACAGCCAGGACGACCACACGGAGCTGGACCTGGCTCAGGTGGGCAACCATGCCTTCGCCCGCATGGAGGGGGATGTGGACAAGCAGAGGAAGCAGATCCTGCAGGGTCACATGTCAGAGGCTGCCATGCAGAAGCAGCACCAGAGAAAGTAAGTCTTAGTAAGTAAGTCGGGATATGTGTTGTTTTAAAATGATGTTCAGAGACATCATGATGCTGCTGTGAATACATTTCCTTTGGGTTCATGAGGCTCAGAACAGCAGCTTGCTGTTCCCGATAAGTGGAAGATAAAACTGGGTTGAGTCCCTGATGGTTCATCAAACCTCCTGGATCAGCGTGTCCTCAAATGACTTGAATGTAGTTTGCATCAAATTAAGAATTGAAAGGCATAAACTGTCTTTTATTCTGTCCATACGCTCGTATTTTTTTGTCAATGTGATATAATCTGTTAGAAAAAGTTTAGCTTCCTGGATGTCTGAAGCTCATAAAATGATCTTAAATGAATTTTTATCTGGTAGCTTTAGTGCATTAGTCTGTGGTGGAAAACATCTTTACCCGTAGAGGAAGTGTTCATTTAGGGAGTATTCAGACATTTGGTTCACGTAACCCTTGTTCTATCCTAGGCACTTTAACATTGGGAGTTGGGTCATCTAGACCCACTAGACAGAGCTCTGAACCTTTTTTCTTCAATGATTTGTGATCTTCACTGGTGTCCATGGATTACATGAAATCTTTCCACCTTTATCCACCTTTGTCATGGTAGGGAGAACACCTCAATGGAAGGGTGGGGGGGGGGGTCATCTAAGATAGCACAAGGGTTAATGTGAACCAGGGTCCAATAGTGCTGGGATAGGCTCCAGCAACCCATTACCCATAAAGAGATAAAACAGGTTGGAAAAATGGTTGGATGGCTCTGGTGGTCATGGTGGAGTGTTGGACTCGAGTGGCGTATTAAACCTTCATCAGACTGTTTCTGTCTTTAGCTGCACACGTTCTGTCACAGTGTGATAAAGGAAAATGCTGAGATTGCTTTGTTTCCCTGCAGCTACAGCCGCTGGCTGAATCGAGCGAGGGCTGAGGATCTGTCGGACATTGCTGCTCTGAAAGCCTTATATCAGACTGGTAGGTGTTTGCACTGAAGATAAAGATGGTCTCCCACCAAAAAAAAAAACATTTACAGAAGATATGCCTACTTTAAAAACGACGTCTTATTTCAAAATATCAGTCAAAAACAGGAAAGCCACCTGTCTGAACATCATGGCTCCAGAAACTTTTGTATTTAAATAAAACGAAAGTCGGTTTTATGGTTTTATAGTTTTCCTTGAAAAAGGATTAGTCCTCCTTTATCCATTGATGTTATTATTTATTAATCTCTTGTCTGACTTTTACACAATCAGGTTAAAGGTCATCCACATACCGTCCACTACAGTCCAAAAGGTTGTGCTGCTGTTGGGTCTTTGTGCAGCGTCTCATTTTGTTCGACTCCCCCAGTAGGTGTCAGTCTAGTCCTTTACTGTGACTTCTGTCATGAATGTTTGCGTTCAGGTGAACGTCATGGCAGCTGCACAGAGGATGTGCTTTACAGAAACATTTAGCAGCATGACAACCAAACTTTGTAATAACAGGGAAAAAATAACACAATGTGGCGGTGGGAGTGCAGATCGTATAACACACCTAAAACCAGACAAAGGTTTACATTTGAATTCAAAGGCATAACATTTCACGTAGAACGGGGTCAAAGTTGAACTAGTGACTGAAATTGCAGTGTCTGAAAGGTCACCGGTGTCTAATTCAATCCAGTTCTGCAGCTCTACCATCAATTCTTCATCATGCGTTTGCTGCTTTTGTTTGAAAGAAACTAATGATGTGAATTCTTCCTTACGTTTTCTGAAACTCTCCTAAAAGCTTTTCTCTTCTGGAACAGTTAGCTGAAAGGTGTTGGCGTCTGTGGTTCCTTCAGCAGGTACCATTGTGGTGTTTTCACAGGTGAAAACTGTGTCTGTGTCTCCAGGTGTGGATAAATGTGGACGGACCGTGGTGGTTGTGGTGGGTAGAAACATCCCCGTCACCCTCATTGATCTGGAAAAGGTGAAAAAGACATTTCAGACCTTTAAGACATTTTTTTATTTTTGCAATTTCCTCATTTTTTACTGTTTGCATGAATGCTATAGTTGCATCTTTGCACCAAAAATGTTTGTACCTGCATATTTTTGAGTGTTAAAAAAAAGGTTGAGCGTTAAGATTTAATGTCTTACAAAATCATTTCTAAATCTCTTCCAACGTATCGATTTGTATCTGGAAGAAGAGACTTTCTGCTCCTCATTTGTGTTTCTAACAGTAATGCAACAAAAATCCCTTAAATGATGCTTGTCCTCATGGTGTCTCATCACAAAGGTCACAACCCAAAAGCTCCACCCTGTTACTCATTAACTAACTAACTAACTAACTTTTTACATTATTCTCCTTTATTTTATTATAAACAGTACAGACAAAATCTGCTTTAACGATACACAAAAGTAAAAAAAGGAGAACTTGAAAACCAAGCACCGAGTGTGTGTGCATGCATACATGTGTTTGTGTTGTTGTGCAGGCATTGTTGTACTTCATCCACGTGTTGGACCACATCGCAGTGAAGGACTATGTGATGGTTTACTTCCACACGCTGACCGGAGAGCACAACCATCTGCACACCCACTTCCTGAAGAGCCTCTATGACATCGTCGACATCAAGTCAGTCTGACCTTTGGGTTCAACACGGGCTCAGTCTGACATGTTCTGTGCCGCTTTATAGTACTTTAGATTTCAGTTTAAGAACACGTTCAAATACAACTGAAATAAGGCTTAAAGTATTTGAGACAACAGGAAGTAACTAGAAACTGTTCAAACAGACGTTTCCCTACCTGGGAACAAACTGAAAACAAACAAGTCAAATGCAATAAAATATAGTTCAAGAATATTCAAGTTATTTACCAGTTTACTCCCATTCAATCCAGTTTATTATTACATGTATTTTAAAGCAACATTGAATGTCTGAACAAGTTTTTTAGCCTCTGATCTGACAAAATCCTGAGAAATCTTTCTGCTTCCAAAACAATGCTAGGACTCTTTAGGTTTGTGTTTGGAACGTTCTGATCATCAAACGTTGATTTGATGACCACCGGCCTGAGCTGCGTGCGCCGCAGAGCCCAGCCAGACCCGCCACCACAGAAAGCATGTAGAATATTTACAGTCAATGCTCGCCACCCTTTGGAAAGCTTGACCTTGGTGCGCTCTAGCTCCTGGGGATGCCTGGTTCATCCTGCCAGTAGCAGATTAAGTAAAAAAAAAAGGAAGAACTGAGCGGCAGATGTGGAGTTTGTCTCCCTCCTCGTCTTCAGAAAGGTGTGAGCGTTCTGTGGATCTACCTGTTAATGCGTCTTTTTTGTCTGCACTGGCCCAAGTAGCTCACATGCTGTTAAAGTCTGAGCACCCCGGCTCCAGATTATAATCTAGAACGAAGCATTTGTGCATCGTTTTTATGGTTTTACCCCCCAATCCAACCCTTAGTCTCTACAGTCGTGTAGGATGATGGTATTGGGTCCCTTTTTTTATTTTTTGGTTTTGAACACCCAACCATGAACCCCCATGTCCCATATTTAAGAGCAGACACTCCACCATCAGGCCACGCTTGGCATTGCCTTGGAGATGCCGGCTCTGCTGTAGGATGCAGTCCAGGTGTCAGTTTCTGTGGTACAACTGAAATGTCAACACAGGAAGACGTTTGTCACCCCATGAACATCAGCAGGTCATCAACATAACGCATCATTTTCTGCTTCTAATCTGTTTCACATTCAGCACTGACCGATACTTTTGCTGTTTTGATAAAAAAAAACACGTAGAAAGAAGATGTTTGCAGTTAAAGGCATCTTGTCGATCAGATCAGCGTCAGTTCCTCTGAACTCATTGACGAGTCGGCTCGTTTCTATAGATGTATTTTCTAACATAGTATTCTATTGCCTTATTTTGAAAGGGCTAGAAAAAACACGGGGGGGGGGGGGGGTGGACTTTCTTCTGACTTAACTGACACATCGTAGTTGCTGTTTTAGCTTTAACCTTTAGAGGCACCAGAACATCAAAGGTATTACTTAACAAAATATCTTACAAAAATGATAAATCAAACTTCATAAGATATTTTTGGCCTTTTTCCGATGGTCTTTTTCATGTTTTGTCTGTTAGACACTCAGAGTTGACTTCCCTGAAGTGAATATTCTCGTTGAACCTTTTTACATCTCGTAGGTTTCTGGTTTCTAGTAACCGTAACCACACAGACTTCCTGTGTTTGTGGGAATTCCACGCTGTCATCTTTGTCATTCAGCTGGTCTTTCATGCTTTTCTTATCCTGTTTTCATCAATTAGAAAACCTCAAAAGACAGGAAAACCTGCTAAACCTTTTTCCTGAGAGGTCCATGGTTTATTCAGAAAGGAACACACAAAGTCACGTTGGGGGTTTCAGGCTACAGTTTAGTGAGAACATAGAGGTTGAAGTCTGGTTACCAGTAATGCAGAGAGGGACCAGTACCCCCCCCCCCCCCCCCCACACACACACACACACACCCCTTCCTTTTCCATTCAGACGTGGACCATAACTGAAACCTTTTTGTCATCACCCTGTGTGTTAAATAAAACGGCTACTGAAGAATGAAAGCGCACTGCGTTCAATCATAGAAAAACATTTTTCTGTGTATTTAAAAATAAATAAACTAAACGTATGTGTTCCTCACAGTCTGTTTAGTTCTTCCTATGGATGTAGTTCTATTGACCAGAAGGAACCGTTTCTTTTTGTCTGTGGTGATGCAGAAAACGAGTTCCAGCCAGATTTTGTCTCGATGTGAATCTGCAGAGGCAAGCAGGGACCGTCAATAAAATACAGGAAAACACCTCAAAGAATAGCGGTTTCTCAGTGACCCACCATCAATAATCACAAAAACATCTTTATTTTAAAACAAATGACTATAATCGTTCCTCATTCTCTCCGAGTGAACCAGCATGTTCCAGTAGAGCAAGTTTTAGACGCCGCCTTATCTCCTCGCTTTAGGGCTACAACTGTTGTAAAGCCAATTCTGAAATATAGCGAATTCTGAAAATATTAAAGCAAATTCTTAAATAAGGCAATTCTGAAATATTACAGAGAATTCTGAAATAAAGCGAATTCTGAAAATTTATAGCAAATTCTGAAAATGTAGCGACGTTGACAAAGTTGACCACACCAAAAACCCCCACAGACTTTGCTGCTTTGTGCCCAATATCCCTGTCAGGAGTGACTCACAAACAGAATAAAGATGCCGTTCATAAGGGTCCATACTTATATCTTTCCCAACGTTTTGCTCTGAAATGTTGGATAAAGTTAGAACAGAACAGACTGGCGATGTCACACACAGATCAAGTCTGTGACACGGACTCTTTGTGGCTTTTCTGCTTTGATTGCAGCTCATCTTGTAGTTTTCATGAACAGATGAGGTCAGAGCCCAGACTGTTTGGAAATATTTCAACGAAAACCATGGAAAAGATTTGAACAACGATCCATTATTTATTTATTTTAAACAGGAAATAAATCGAAGAAAGATCACTTTTTCTGCTTCCATACATAAGGCTCTGCGTGTGGAGTAATAAAGCGTCTGTCCTCCCAAAAACCATATAACTGCTCATTATTCCTTATCGGTCAGTTTTTTATTCTCTTTAAAATCATCAGAGAGCTTCAGTTGCTGTAGTCCAGAGAAACTACAGACTCAATGATGTTTTTGCATGTTATGGACTGACTGGAGCAGTTGTTTTTGAGACTTTCATCAACTCCTGCACAAAAGCAGCACTTCCTCTCTCAGCTATTGTTTATTTTGCAGGTTTAAAAGGAATTTGAAGGCTTTCTACTTTGTCCACCCAACATTTCGCTCAAAGGTAAGATTTGCATTTGTCTGAATTTAAGCGTTACAAGATGACTGTCGTTTCAGATGAAATGTTTGTAGTTAAGAGGATTGATTGTGTGTTTGTTTTCTGAACACAGTTGATGATTAAACATGTAGACATTTGCATTTAAGTTCAGCTAATTTCAGGAAGAGTGTTTTGTTGTTCATGTCTGCTAAATTGTGCGCATGTCATCAAATGTTGGATGTCTGGAAAAGGCTGTTCTTGCCTAAATCAAGAATTATGTACAGACAAAACGTTGTGTAGCAGTCCGATGAGTGAAGCTCTTGAAGTAATGAGCGGTTCCTCCAGAGTTCCTGTTCCAAAACATTTTTATCTTTTGTTCAGATTTATTTTAAAATTTAACATGAAGCTGAAAGCCCAAGGCTTTAAAGAAATGTATGTTCTGAGTACATCAACTCCATTGTTTACAGGAATTACCATACTTTACGCCTCACACTCTCCATTTAAGTATCATTACACTTACTGTAGTTCTGTCACTGTCTGCAGAAGCTTTTCCTCCTTTTTATCGCTTCATTTCAGAGGAGATGGTTTGCCACCTGTGACTGACGGCCTTTTCTCTGGTGTCCAAACTCCCATCAGGTCTCTGCGTGGTTCTTCACCACCTTCAGCGTCTCTGGCTTAAAGGAGAAGCTGCATTATGTGGACAACCTGCACGAGCTCTTCAGCTGCATCAAACCCGAGCAGATCGACATCCCTCCGTTTGTTCTGGAGTACGACGCACGAGTAAGCAGCAACTGACTCATCAAAGCCTGTTGATGTGGAGATGACTGTGAATCACCTCTGAAGGAGCCTTTGAGGGGAAAGCAGTGACGCCTTCATCTTTCCACTCATGATTGTCGTTGGAGGCTGAATCTGGAGCTTTCAGAGGAAGAGTAAACTGACCGTTGATCTTCATTCATGACATCCCTTGATGTGCTGTAAACAGCTGACGTTCTCCTGGGATGTGAGTCCAGCTTTGGCACCGTTGGTTCTTCAGCCGTCACGCTTCACCCACACCTCTGATTCTGCTCTCCACACCAACGATGGTTTAGGCTACGGAAGATTTCTGGATTCCTCCTTAAAAATAGGTCTATAAAAATGCCTTCAGGTGTTGGGTTTTGATGTGGGGTTTCTGGACGTTCAGCTACGCCTTCAGACACGCAGCAGGTTTATCTACGGGTAAATGGACGAAAGGGATGTGCAGAATCTTGGGATCGGGATGCAGTTTGCAGAGCCGCTTAATGCACCCTGACTGTCCTTTCACTGTGGAGGAGGAACCCGTCTGACTGAAATGGTCAAGCCAAAGTCGCAGACCGCTTAGTGAACCCCAGGAGCAAAAACATTCATGCACATTTTGTTCTGCTGCAGGCGACAGGTCATGGTGAGCACCTATGCAACATGTAAGGGTGAGTAAGGGTAAAGCAGGTGAAACGAAGGCGCGTCTTACGGATCATGTTTCCGACCCTCCCAAGCCTCACGCATTAATTAATGCTGTTAGGGCGCGCTCCTTTCGTTCAGCCTGCCTGTTAGAAATGAGGACAATAGATAATCAGAGCAGTTTGTCTGGGTGTCCTACGGCCACTTGCTATCCCCGGCACATCCTATGTGTGTAGTCAATGAGGATCCAGAAAGCTCACTTTACAAACGAGTCGGGTGGGGCACCCTAAGGCAGCATCACTCCTACGTCACGAAGTGCAAACAACTTCCAGTAGCCTGACAAATGCGTCACAATGCACCTACCACACACACATCAATCGTACCATTTTCTAGAGGAGGCTGTTTGAAGTGCAAGACATACTTGCAGCCACTCCTCTCTATTTCCCCCCATGGCACTGGACAACCCAAATACCCACAGCTTCCATACGGGGTAACCATGGTATGGATGCATGTGACCAAGGCAAAAACACACGGACTGTGCTTTGTGGTATAAGTTGTGGCGTTGCTGAACCTTAAGCTGTTCACTTAAACATCAAGCGTCACTTTGAGCATCACACAGCTCATCCACAGCTCCTCTGTAAAATCACCGACCACCATTTCCCCAAATGGCTTCATCCGTAGCCCCTCCCATGAGTAGTGAGCTCGCCGCTCCACGGCCCGAAGAAGACGCCGACGTCTCCTTTGACAGACGATGACGAGCGCCGATATTGTGTTTTTTTGACATTTTTTAGAATTTCGATAAAGACTGAGAAAAACTAGGAGAATCTACCATAGTTGCTTGAGAGAAGCTGATAAACGTATTTTTTTAAACTGATGACGTTTGATTTGTGTTGAGCAGCAGAGAAGAACCTTAAGAGAAAACCTCTGATCAATCCCGTCCAGCCGCTCTGACAGCCGGTGGATGTCCTCTTCCTCCATCAGCTGGGATTTCTTCCTGAACATCTCAGGCTTTGAGCGGTCGGTCACAGTCTTAGAAGAAGTGCTCGCTCAGGCAGGCTCATTTGTGGTTTCACAGTTGGGCGCGATCTTCAGTTCTCCTTTTGCATCTGTTGGAGTGGCACCATGTTGGGCTCTGTGGGTCTGATGTCAGCGGCTCTTTCTTCCCAAGTTGTCACGCTGCTAAGAAACCAGTTTGAAGGAAAACAATTCCCCATTTCTTTCTGTCTTTCAGCTTGTTTTTTAGTGTTTTTTAGCAACAGTTTGGCATCGCCAACAATATCATTCCCAACAACGGCCGCAGAACTTTTCTGTGTTTCACTGGATGAGGATTGAAGTAGTTGGAGTCTACTCCTCTTTTGGCTGGCGATGGACCCGTTCGATGGACCCGTTTGTTCCCAAACTTACTCCACACGTGTGAGAAATACAGGCGAGCTTGAGTTACCGTGACCTCAGACAGGTGCAGCTTTCCTGGAACGTAAGTTGAACCGCCCATCAGCTGCAGCTCACTGAGAGTCTTTTCAAGAGGACGGATCCTCTGGATACGGTTTCAAAAAAAGGAGTTAGATCAGACTCTGCCTCTCTGTGCGTCACTTTCACAGTTCAGGCCAAGTTTGGTCTTCCGAATCGTTTTGACATCTCGAAGAACCTCCCATTGTGGAGGTTTTACTCTTGATGAAGGAGAAGGTTGATTAGAAGGAGCTGTGGAACCTCCAGAGTCGGTGTTTGCTGCCAGCGCTCCCACGCGTCTGCACATGTGCAGTGCTGTCGCTTCTGCACTTCAGGAACGAGCAGTAGACTGACGTGAAACGTTCCTGCTTCCTTTGTCCAGGGTTCCATCACGCCGCGCTGCGTTCTGTACGTTCAGTAGAAGAGGAGGAACAGTCGCCCGTGACTAAAAGCTGCAGCTGCTGTTGTGATGAAGGGATGAAAATCCCAAGAAGAAAATGCACTTAGAAAATGGAACAAACTATTCAAAGAAAAGGAAATAAATGACTCCATAAAAGTGAATGTCATTAAAAAATCTGTCATTTTAGGAAAGAGGACAAAGTTCATTTTACTTTGCAAACATTAAATAGCTTTTTTCGTTTAAACATATTTTCTTACTTAAACAATACTTAAAGTCCTCTGATCATCAATTTTCAAATACGTTTTCACCACAATTTAAATCAAGAAACACTCAGAAATGTACTGCTAAGCTTAACTTTCTTCATACATGTCCTCCATCACGTCAAAAGCACCAAAAACACAGATTTTGTCTGAGTGGACCCCCGGCCCTCATGTGTCACTAACTCAGGGCTACCGAGAGGAAGTATACGGACCAAACTCAGAACCGGTCCTTCAGAACCAACACACCCAGAGTACACAGGTTTAGGCTGACTGCAGCCAGAGTTCAGGGTTCAAGTCAGGAATGGTTACCCATCAGGTTGTATTTTCCTGTTTGGTTGTGTTCTCCCGGTTGGTTGTGTTCTCCCGTTTGGTTGTGTTCTCCCGGTTGGTTGTGTTCTCCCGGTTGGTTGTGTTCTCCCGTTTGGTTGTGTTCTCCCGTTTGGTTGTGTTCTCCCGGTTGGTTGTGTTCTCTTGTTTGGTTGTGTTCTCCCGGTTTGGTTGTGTTCTCCCAGTTGGTTGTGTTCTCCCGGTTGGTTGTGTTCTCCCGGTTGGTTGTGTTCTCTTGTTTGGTTGTGTTCTCTTGTTTGGTTGTGTTCTCCCGTTTGGTTGTGTTCTCCCGGTTGGTTGTGTTCTCCTGTTTGGTGGTGTTCTCCCGGTTGGTTGTGTTCTCTTGTTTGGTTGTGTTCTCCCGTTTGGTTGTGTTCTCCCGGTTGGTTGTGTTCTCCCGTTTGGTTGTGTTCTCCCGGTTGGTTGTGTTCTCTTGTTTGGTTGTGTTCTCCCGTTTGGTTGTGTTCTCCCGGTTGGTTGTGTTCTCCCGGTTGATTGTGTTCTCCCAGTTGGTTGTGTTCTCTTGTTTGGTTGTGTTCTCCCGGTTGGTTGTGTTCTCCCGTTTGGTTGTGTTCTCCCGGTTGGTTGTGTTCTCCCGGTTGGTTGTGTTCTCCCGTTTGGTTGTATTCTCCTGTTTGGTTGTGTTCTCCCGTTTGGTGGTGTTCTCCCGTTTGGTTGTGTTCTCTTGTTTGGTTGTGTTCTCTTGTTTGGTTGTGTTCTCCCGGTTGGTTGTGTTCTCCCGGTTGGTTGTGTTCTCCCGTTTGGTTGTGTTCTCTTGTTTGGTTGTGTTCTCCCGGTTGGTTGTGTTCTCCCGTTTGGTTGTGTTCTCCCGTTTGGTTGTGTTCTCCCGGTTGGTTGTGTTCTCCCGTTTGGTTGTGTTCTCCCGGTTGGTTGTGTTCTCCCGGTTGGTTGTGTTCTCCCGTTTGGTTGTGTTCTCCCGTTTGGTTGTGTTCTCCCGGTTGGTTGTGTTCTCTTGTTTGGTTGTGTTCTCCCGTTTGGTTGTGTTCTCCCGGTTGGTTGTGTTCTCCCGGTTGGTTGTGTTCTCCCGGTTGGTTGTGTTCTCCCGGTTGGTTGTGTTCTCTTGTTTGGTTGTGTTCTCTTGTTTGGTTGTGTTCTCCCGTTTGGTTGTGTTCTCCCGGTTGGTTGTGTTCTCCTGTTTGGTGGTGTTCTCCCGTTTGGTGGTGTTCTCTTGTTTGGTTGTGTTCTCCCGTTTGGTTGTGTTCTCCCGGTTGGTTGTGTTCTCCCGTTTGGTTGTGTTCTCCCGGTTGGTTGTGTTCTCTTGTTTGGTTGTGTTCTCTTGTTTGGTTGTGTTCTCCCGTTTGGTTGTGTTCTCCCGGTTGGTTGTGTTCTCCCGGTTGGTTGTGTTCTCCCGTTTGGTTGTATTCTCTTGTTTGGTTGTGTTCTCCCGGTTGGTTGTGTTCTCCCGTTTGGTTGTGTTCTCCCGTTTGGTTGTGTTCTCCTGTTTGGTTGTGTTCTCCCGTTTGGTGGTGTTCTCCCGTTTGGTTGTGTTCTCTTGTTTGGTTGTGTTCTCTTGTTTGGTTGTGTTCTCCCGGTTGGTTGTGTTCTCCCGGTTGGTTGTGTTCTCCCGGTTGGTTGTGTTCTCCCGGTTGGTTGTGTTCTCCCGGTTGGTTGTGTTCTCCCGGTTGGTTGTGTTCTCCCGGTTGGTTGTGTTCTCCCGGTTGGTTGTGTTCTCCCGTTTGGTTGTGTTCTCCCGGTTGGTTGTGTTCTCTCGGTTGGTTGTGTTCTCCCGGTTGGTTGTGTTCTCCCGGTTGGTTGTGTTCTCCCGGTTGGTTGTGTTCTCCCGGTTGGTTGTGTTCTCCCGGTTGGTTGTGTTCTCCCGGTTGGTTGTGTTCTCCCGGTTGGTTGTGTTCTCCCGGTTGGTTGTGTTCTCCCGTTTGGTTGTGTTCTCCCGGTTGGTTGTGTTCTCTCGTTTGGTTGTGTTCTCTCGTTTGGTTGTGTTCTCCCGGTTGGTTGTGTTCTCCCGGTTGGTTGTGTTCTCCCGTTTGGTTGTGTTCTCCCGGTTGGTCCAAGCAGAACCCTACTCTGATCATAATCTCATAATCTTCAGCTCAGAAGTCAAACACAGGAGAACACACACACACAAGTGTAAACACAACTGTGTGCGTCATAATAACAACCATCATTCATGAGGTTTGAGGCCTTTATCAGCAGGACTTGGCCGTGGTCCATTTGAAGTCTTCTTGTTGTGCAGAGACGTCCTGAAAGCTGCTGCATCCAGCGAGGAGCAGATTTGTTCCAGCCTGCTCTGCTCAAACACATTTAGTGGTTTTTACGAGCCTGAAGGTTCATTTCAGAGAAAACAGAATCTCTTTCTTTGACAGAAAGTCAAAGCGATTGCTGCACCGTTGTTCCGTTGTGTTACTGTAACTTTCTCCCTCTCAGGTGAACGGACCGTACCACCACTCTGCGGCCTCTGGACTGTGACGGGCCGCCGTTCTGCGGGCCTGACCTGGAAATCCTTGAAGACGCCACGCCGCCAGTTTGACCCGGACTTCTCTGAGTTCATGAAGCAGAGCCGGAACCGAAGCTTTGATGTTTCCCTGCTGACAAGGGTCAAAGGGCGAGCAGCCCGGAGCGGCTGGACGATGCCTTACACAAATGAAAACGCCTGCGTATGAAGTGATGTGGATGAAGCTGAAGAGACTGTTGTCAGGCAGATTTTGAAATAAAACCCATCTCTGCTCCTCAGCTGCATAAATGTTTGTTCAGGCAGAACTGATCGTTCAGACGAGCTGGAGGACACGCTTGATGCAGCTTCATATTTCCCATAAAGCTTCATCAAAACCTGTGTTTAGAAGTAAAGGTGTTTGCTACAATTCCTAATGGTTGCTTGGTAAAAATATAAAAATACTTTTGTAATCATATAGAAACCTGGACTCAGTCTTTTGTCGCCTCACAGGCAGCAGAGGGATGACGGCCAAATGTCATTATTTAATCAAAAAACAGGTCGGAGCTGATTAATGAATAGATCGTCTGAGGCTTTGCCTGTTCTGACAAAACCTTCAGATCTTTTTAAATGTGGGCGGGGACACCACGCCGTGCTCCACCCACCTCCTCTTCAAACGCCACGCCCACGTCAGGAAGAGACTGCAGCTCACTCACCTTTATTGGTTTCCAAAAACTCCCACTTTCAGTATTTAACCCTTGTGCTATCTTGTGGGGTCCAGATGACCCCTCTCCCAACAGCACGTTAACATGGGAGAGGGGTCATCTGGACCCCACAAGATAGCACAAGGGTTCATCAGGTAACCTATAGCCAATCAAGCTGGCAAAGTGAAGCAAAGAATTCCAGCGCGTCTTTGAGGTTGGCGCTCAAAGTAAAGTCCGCCGTTCTGCTGCACAAACAATTTCTCCTTTTTCCTGGTTTTTTTTTTTATTAAGCTTCAGTTTTAGTTTCTTCAAGGTTTTAAATTAGAAATGCAATGAGGAAGGCTGCCGTCATCATCATCATTAGCATGGATGTCACTTTCTACTCTGATCACATGACTGGAAAGGATTCCTGTAGTTCTGGGTCAGGAACACTTTTCACTCGTGCGGTTAAAACTTTAAACGCCTTCAAGCTTAGAAAAGTGCTGCATCTACGTCCTTTTTCCAAAATATTTGGGTTTCACATGAAACAACCAGCTTAAAGGACCCAGTGTCCATATCAGAACAGGAATATGAAACATCTTTAGAAAGCTCATTTGTGCAAACAGACATTAGGTTGATGGTTTTCACACTAAATATCTTCTGAGCTTCGGAAATGTTTACGCAGGAAAAGAACGATGAGACCACCTGCTGCAGGAAGTGAGGGGTCGCTTCAAACTGTGATCATGCTGTGGAGAAACCAGACAAATCTGGACTTTGTGAACATGTATATAATTCTTTTATTCTCGGAAATGTTTTTATTCAGAACCTGTGATTTTTTTTTTTTACTTTGATTAAAATGCTTTTCTGTAAAATGCTGTTCTTCTGTTTCCCATGAGATATCTGAGTCCGTCAGCATTCTGTTCAAAGACTGACATGAACCGTGTGTACAGACACTTTCACTGCATCGCCTTCTCCATCCGCTGTGTTCCCCGATTCCAATCCTGTTCAAACTGATTCAGCAACAAAATGGGATCAAAATAGAAACTTTCTAATGCTGATCATCAAGATCATGATGGATTATAAAGGGCAGAACTCCTGAGGAGGCGTAACCCTTGTTCTATCCTAGGCACATTACCATTGGGAGTGGGGTCATCTAGACCCACTAGACAGTGCTCTGAACCTTTTTTCTTCAAGGATTCGTGATCTTCACTGGTGTCCATGGATTACATGAAATCTTTCCACCTTTATCCACCTTTGTCATGGTAGGAAGAACACCTCAATGGAAGGGGGGGTCATCTAAGATAGGACAAGGGTTAAACATGTAGTCATTTCAACAGTTTACTATTCTAAGTTAACTTTTCTTTTTTTTCCAAAAAAAAAGAAAAGAAAGAAAATAACGTCACTTCTGTTATGATGCAACCATAGGAACAGATAGAAAAACTTCCTATTTATATGAAAACAAACCAGAAAAAACCTTCAGTGCAGCTAAAAGCAACATCTGCTTAAACAGCCATCCGTTTCACACATATGGAGCTGTTTCAAGTTCATGCATGTGTTTTCCTAGACTGGAGGAAGACGCTCCGAACACTTGAGGGGACGTGCCCGTCCAGAGCAGCAAGTCTGCACGCCTTCATGAGGTTTAAAATCCGCCACGCTGCAGGCGGGTCGTTTCCATCGATGCATTGTGTCGTGATGGGTCCACCTGCAAAGAATCATCTACTGAAGCGCGCTATCTTCGCCCTCTGCACACACAGCAACACTTTCCACTGACCAGATAAGCTGATCATAAGAAACTACAACATCTGTGGAGGGCTGATACCGGCTAACACTCACAGGCATGTAAACACATGTTTCCTGGAACGGCGCTCTGGCTGTTTGGAAATGCTGCACTTTAGAACATTGAAAATATGAAGGCGCTTGTCCAGAGCTCCTGCACTAAGTCAAAGAGAGCGCTTCATTTTTCATTCATTTCTCGTTTAAATCAGGCTCAGGATTGATTTTAGACGTGTCAATTATAGATGGTTATTTGGGGCTCAAGGGACAATTTAGCTGCTGCTATATCCAAAACATCTAAGAAAGGAAAAAAGGCTCACAGCTTTTTCCCATTCTCTTCTGACGTTAGCTGTAACACTAAACTAACTTTTAGTCTAGTTGAATGTAATGTTAACATTGTATCTTATTATTTCTTAAACTTCCCAGAAAGAGGGGAAGAAATGGATGTATCAGCGTTGGGAAACGAGGCGACTGACATTTTAGATTTCGGGACATCAAACAGGGTAGAAAGATCGGATCTGAGGACTAACAAACTGGCCCAGATGACTGCAGCCATGTGGAGCAGTGAGTGGAACCCCTCAGACCCCCTCAGAGCATGAAGCATGTCAAGGACTGGTTGATGTGCGACCCAATATGCAGAAGACCAGGCTTGGTGTAAAAAACCTAAACATTTAGTCAATAAACTGGAACATGACAGAGAATAGGAAGCAACAGAGAACGATAGAAAAACCAAAAACCAGACACGTAAATACACTGAGGTCCACGGACACAAATCAAGACAACTGTGGATAACGGACAACCCAAACCTGCTGCCACTGACAGAGGGAAACAGCAAGATCAAGACCACAACTGAAATCCAAACTAAAGAGTTCCATTCTCACAGTACCCCTCCCCAAAAGGCCTTGAGGGGTGGGGGGTCTGGAAGATCAACAGAACAAAAGCAAAACCAGGAAGCAGTCAGTCCTTTAGTCCTGCAGCCTAATGGACTTGAGGGTTATCACGGAGAACTCCCTTCCCAGAAACGGGCAGAAGGAAGATCAGTCCTAATGGCTCTTCCCTGGGACCAAAACATGAAGAGGAGCAGTCCCCGCAACCCTCCTCAGGACAAGGAACAGGATTATTGGGGAGGACTGGCAACCATTCACAGGGAGTGTACACGTGAAGAGGAGCGGCCCAAGTGATCTTCCTCAGAGGCAGGATATGTGGAGAGCAGCAGCAATGCCAAACTTCCTAAGAAACAGGACATGTGAAGAGGAGCGACCCTGCAAGCCCTCCTCGGGGACAGTACACATGAAGAGGAGCGGTCAGGCCGACCTTTCCCAAGGAAAGGACACGTAAAGAGGAGCAGCCCTGGTGACCCTCATGAGAAACAGGACATGTGAAGAGGAGAGACCCTGGTGACCTTTCCCAAGGTCAGGACACGTGAGGAGGAGTGGCCCTGATGACCTTCAACAGAGGCAGGATATATGAAGAGGAGCTGCCCTGCTGACCCTCTTACTACACAGGACACGTGAAGAGGAGTGGCCCCAGTGGCCCTCCTGAGAGACAAGATCCTCTTTATGGTGTGGCCCTGGCAGGGCCCCTCTGGAGCAGATGCACGGATGACATTGAATGGCATGGCTGAAAATTGTCTGCGGCAAAGTTCTCCTGCTGGGTCCAAGGTGGTCAGAACAGTTTTGGTCAGCGTTTTGTTTCTTCATGGGTTTTGTCTTGTTTAAGTTTATTAAATGTTAAAGTTTCTGCCACCAAGTCCAGTCTCCTGCATTTGGGTCCTACAACACCATTTCCTTGCAGGTGCCATATGGGATCAAGCAAACAGAAAGAGGAGCGTCTTGGCTTCTGCCTTCGAACAGCAGAGGAAAAAATTGCATTCCTTGATCTGAACCCGCTTCAATCAGACAGGAAGAAGAGCCAATGGGTCTGAAGCTGCAGGTGATCCGGTCTTGGCACGGCGTGCAGAAAAACCTCTCGTCTGATCTGACATTTACAGAGGTTCCCAGTCAAACTGTGATGAAGCAGCTCCAGAGAGTTTGACCTCCAGCAAGTGTTTGGAATTACAGCAAATGAGCAGCAGCAGAACTGCAGACTCCCCCCTGAATCAGTGACAGCTACACCGCATTTAAAAAAAAAATGACTGGCAGCATGACAAATAAACAATAACTGGTACAGTGTGTTCCAGAGGTGGTGGTTTAAAGTCAAAGGAACTCTGGCTGGTGCTGCTTTCCCACAGCATGGAACAGCTTGTGGGCATGTGTGTGATCTCAGTCTGAAACAGGAAAGTCCTCCAAAAGGTTTGAGCTTCACTCTCAACAGAGCTAAAGGAGGAATGTTATTTGGACTAATGCAACCGAGTGATTGGACTTTGAGGGCTGGAAGGGCCTTTCTATGGCGTTTCATGGCTGCCGTTAATTGAACGAGCGCAAAGACAACTGAGTTTTCAGGAACTGAGTGAGCAAACCTTAAAGTTTAAACCTTAGTGCAATGCTGACCATGCAACCCCACATTTTACAAAGGCACCGTTGCAATCCTGACTGTGCGGCGCACCTGCGTGGGTTTGCAAGCTATGTTCAGGGTTGTGTTTGTCACTGAAGGGCGGTAACCTTCCTGGTTGATCTGATTGGTCGAAATTTGCAGGAAAAATCCAGCGAGATCTGTCTCGGGCTAACTAAAGGATACATGTATGTTTACGTAATAAAGTGATTTTGCAACCGTGCAGTTGTAAAATGCGGGGTCGCTCGGCTAGCATTGCGTTTGCGCGGTTGTAAAGTTCGTTAACTCAGTTGTCTTTAATGGCAGCCATGAAACGCCATATATTTCCACACACAGTCAGATCAGTTTTCCTGACGCTGTTACTACTAAAATGAGAAGGCAGGCATTGAGTCTGATGCTGCTGACAAGCCAAAATAAGTTGGAACCTCCTTTGTGACAGCATGAGCATCTTGCCATTATTAAGGAACGCTGTTTTGAGCGGATCTGTCTCATTGTTAGAACTTCTTATATTATCAGAAAAGCTGTAAAAATGTAGAAGTTTCCTGAAGATTTGCCTTGTCTCAGCTGCTGTGGTTGGTAGTTTTTTCTACTGTACCTACTAGAGTCACAGTTACACTTTATCCAGACAAACCAAAAATCCGACTGTTATCCAACAGAAACACAAAATATCACCAAGAAGTCTAGTCTCATTTCTAGTTTAAATGTTTGTTTGTTTTTTAAGTTTTTTAACCACACTTTTTAAGCATTTTTTTGGCTCATAACACTTACAGATTGTTTTTCAAGACAAATTGATTTTAAAATGTGTCATTCTAGTCTTACTTTAGGTTGATTGATGGTCTAAAAAAGATAGTTGGACTGTTTAAAATAGGATTTGGAAAAGTGTACAAATACGCCTACTTTAAAGATATAAAAACCCATTTCAGTCAGACAACTCATGCAGTAAAGAAGATTTATGTCCATATTTCTTTTAGTTTGGCATAAGGCTCCGTTCAGATACCTACAACAAAGATCTCAATAGAAAACTTTGGGTATTAAACTATCCCTAACACACTCAAAGACATCCTGGTTCTGCAACACAAGTGAACCCTCATAAACCTGACTCCATGTGATGCAGTCTGCATGTCAATCCAGATAAACACATAAACAAATCTCACTTGCAACTGTTAAAGAATAAAAACAGACCTCAGAACGTCAGGAGGAGGAAGCCTGGAGTTCCTCAGGGCTACGTTCTGAGTCCAGCTCTGTTTACTCGCCCGACATTACACCAACCCTGCCATCAAATCTGCTGATGGCACAACCACCATGAGGCTGATCGGTAACAATAACGAGGTTCTGACGGCGGGAAAAGAAAGAAATGATCCTGGACTTCTGGGGGGTGAGGAGCACTGACCATCCAAGCTGGGGAGGTTATTTCAGAGGAACCAATTCCATCATGAAGAGAGCAGAACATCTCTGCTTTCTTACAGCGTTGGACTCCTGCGGCTCGGCAGAGAAACTTCTGGTGCTAAAGAACATTCTCACCTGTGGTCGTACAGCAGAGAGGAAACGGCCTCAGCAGGTCATCCAGGCGGCTCTGTGCATCATTGGTGCACCGCTCCTACACCTCAGAGATCCAGTCTAACCCCCCCCCTTCACTGTTCAGCATGTCAGCCTCATGTATCCCATGCTCACAACCCGCTGTTAGTCATCATTTCGTCTTCAGCTCTTTTCCCTGCTATGTTGGTCATGAAGCACAAACCAACCTCAGCGCTCCCGCCTCTGTCAGCTGTTTGAACGCCGCCATCCCATCATCATTTACCTGTTGCTCTTTACTGCCCTGTGGTTGGACTTGACAGCACCTGGAGGAGGATCAGACATCAGGCTGCAGCTGGAAGGCGATCACACGCCCTATAAAGAGCGGCGTAATGAAAGCCTTATGTCAGGGCTCCATAAAAACACGCACTAAAGTCACGGTCAACAAATCAGGAGCAGATCCTGGGAAAAGCGCTAAAGACTCGCCGTCACAGGATCTGTGAGGCTTTTGGTGCATTTTCACATAAACTACTGCCACATCTGCAATGGTGTGTGTGTAAATGTGTGTGTGTGCACGTGTGTGCATGCTTCTGGGTTTCACTGCCAGTGTTTCTGGGAAACAAACCATCAGTGCATGGAAGGGGCAGAAACCGGCCTGAAGGCGCCTTGTTTTGTTTTTCTCTGTTTCGGCCACAGCTCGCTCGCTCACGCCGAGCCGTCACCTGTTTCTCAGGAGCGTGACGTCGTCCTGCATGCGCCTCCTCTGGGGCCGCGTGGAGGAGGCTGAGGCTGTTTGCACAGCTTGTTTGGTTCCTGAGGAGGCTGGGCTGTTTGCACAGGCTGCTCCACTTCTCACACTTTTTGATGCAGTTTGATGAAGTTCTGAAGTTAGGGCTTCAATGAATGTAGACATAACTTTCTCAAGAAGGGAAGACAACAGCTGATTTCAAAGGACAAGTTTGGGATTTTCAGATCTTTGCTGAGTGGTTTATAGCTGCTACGTAACGTTCACCGTCTCCTTTTTGAAGCAGGTTTTCTGCCAAGGCTGCATGTCTGAAATCAGATTCAGGCTGGCTGCAGGTTTAAAGCATCCATCTAAGACAATTATTCAAATCGTGTTCAGGTCAGCCTCCACTGAGCTCTCAGTACAGAACAGGAAACGATTACAAGTCCTTGCAATGATTGTTTTCATGAAGCTTTACTGTCTTCTGCTGTAACATCTGCTCACGTTGTGTCTTCACAGAAGTCTCAGCAGTCTAAGCATCACATCATTCAGTTAAAAATACTCCAAAATTACTGGATTAAACGGGAACTGACTGATTTGACATCCGCTAAGATCAACCTCTGGATCAAATTGATTCTATGTTCTAGAAAAGTGATCATCCAAACCTTGACGTTTTCCAGCAGGTTTGGTTTATTCTCTATGATGCAGATCATCTTTGGACCAAGACGGCGTAAAGAGAACATTCTTTGATCAAGCTTTAAAATACATTTAGGACAGTAAACCGTCAGAACTTAGCATTTCTAAGCAAAATGCTGTTATTCTCAGAAGAATAAACAGTCTTTAGCTGTCGTTTCAAAGTCAGTTCTGCAACCATTCTACTCTCAGAGAGATGAAGAAAATCAGAGAAGCGACTGCAAAGGTTTTCCCAACATGTGTTCCTTTCCACACGGAGCCCAGAGGCCTCCTGCTGTTTCTGCAGCAGCCCTGGCAGCAGCACAGACGCCGACACTCAGGGTTGTCAACACGGACTCCCATCACTCATGTCAAACACAACCGTGAGCAGCTGGAATCAGCATCCTTCAGAACAGATGCCACCAAGGCTGCGGTTCGTTCCTCTTGGACAACTGGATGCTGCTGAGGCCTCTGATGAGGGACCAACAGCACATTAGCGGTAATCGAGCCGCGCACCAAGCAGTCTGCAGCAGCAGCCCAGAGGAGCGCTCGCACAAACAGAGGGGGGGAAGGGGGGGTGTTTTCCTCCTTAACTACCATCCAAATGAATGACGCTCAGGTAGCGGCGGCGCTCCTCACCAGCAGCTGGTAAACGTGTCCAGCTCTTCCTGTCTGTTCTTGTTTGGCATGATGAAGCAAGCTTCACTGTCACCCACAGACACACAAACCCTCCGTCAATAAGAGAGTTACACCTCTAACTGCTGTCTGTGTCCACTCATTCAGGAAAATGCTGCTGAGTGTCCCTGTTCTGAGAAAAAGCATCTTCAGGGTTTGAATCCGTGTTTCTTCATCCACCCGGCAGGATGAGGTGCCGCTCTTGGTTTGCCTCCTTCAACACCCTCTCTGATGAAAATGGAGTTTTGGGGTTTTTATCCTTGTGATTATGGAGGCCATATATAAAGAAAATTAAGCTTAAAACTATGCTTCTGTGTCTGTCTTTATTCAAATCGCTGTGAATCAGGAGAAGCCACAAAAAAAAGGCTATTGGAAAAACCCTATAGGTGTGATTTACAAGTTACCACTGCAAGCCACCAGCTCCCCACTCTGCTCCATTCTGATGGATCCATGAGCGTCTTTGTTTTCCTGGTCTGAGCTGGAATCTGGATCTGACCTGGACGGCTGGATAGTTACGATATTGCTGCCTGGGGGTGTGAGGGGCTGTGGGCTGGCAGGAGAGAACGGAAACAAAGGGATGATGGGAAATGAAGGCAGGCTTATTCCGTGCCAACACAACTCAGAGGTGAATTTCTGATGAACTCCTGCCGCTCTGCAGAACCACCGTAGCTGGTCTTCACCTGACCTAAAGAGAGCAGGAATGGAGCAACAGAACAAAGGATCCAACTGTGTCCTCATTTAACACAGCTTAGCCGTCCGTTTGTCCGTTCCCGCCCTGCAGCAGGACTCCACCGAACAGCCAAAAGTGTTGATGTTCAAAATTGGTCAGCAAAATGGAAAGTTTGAACGAGTCAAAAGGAGCAGCACTCTTTAAAAAAACAAACACCATCTGGACCCTGCAGTAAGGAGGGGGGAGCATCATGGTGTTGGGTGTTTTTTCTACTTTACAGTCAGACGTGGTTTTTCAGAAAATACAAGAACCAATCAAAGGTAAAACTAACTAAAGCAGTAACTATACAGATTTAGCCCACCATAACAAAAACACACAAATACAAAAGTTTTTTCTATTTACAAAAGGAAAAGTTAGGTGGAGCAGAACCAACATGAAGAGTATAACTTGACAAAAAAGGGACTTCATTGAATGTAACTGAGTAAATGCCACTCTGCTGCTGACAGTGAAAAAATGAGATGAAAATCTGCTGTCGTCGTCACGATGAAGATGAAACAAGGGCAGACATTTGTGCCGCACAATGACATGAACTACAAAATGAGTCCCAATTCCTTCCCTACCCACTACGTAGTGCACTACATAGTGCGTTCGCCATTCTGCAGTGCCGTCCGAATCGACAATTCCAAAATCCAGTGCCCTAGAAATGTCTCTGCGATAAACCAGTGTGCATCGATGCTCACTAGATCGGCGAATATAGACCACAATGCATTGCGTAGGAACAATTTTTGCCCAAAAAATGTATTTTTAAATAAACCATCAACATTTTTATCTTCAGAAGACAGTGGACTCATAAATAATCGTCTCAAAACGCTCATATCAATGACATTTTAACTCCGTGAGCGTGGTTTCCGCATTGCTTTAAAATTCAAGGCACTACATCGTTTTTTAGTAGTTAGGGTGGGAATTCGGACACAGCTTATGATGACGGATCTGCTGGACGGACTCACCGCTCAGGACCAGCCGACTGCAGTCTGACTGAAGTGAAGGTCTTCTGGTTGGGTGTCACATTTCACTTTAGTGTACTGAGGGCGTTTCGCTCACCTTCTGACTGATTTGAACTCTTGTGTCGGTTGTTGACGTCCTCGCCAACATCTGCTGAAAAGGTCACATCAGGGCAACAAGTCTGAAATGTACGTCATCCATTGTTGTGTCACACCTGCGTGACGTACCTGAATAGGAGGAACAGGAGAACAGCATGGGGGGGGGGGGGGCACGATGATCTGCAATTATCTGCTGATTGAATCCCTGAAAGCATTTCCAACCAGATTTAATTTTTTTAAATCAAAACATTTAAAATATGGGAGAAAACTTAAAAACACAAATGCAACTGATCGGGGATTAAGGTATGCATGTTGTATGTTTGTATGTTGTATGCATGTTGTATGTATGTTGTATGCATGTTGTATGCATGCTGTTTGTATGTTGTATATTTGTATGTTGTATGCATGTTGTATGTATGTTGTATGTATGCTGTTTGTATGTTGTATGTATGTTGTATGTATGTATGTTGTATGTATGCTGTTTGTATGTTGTATGCGTGTTGTATGCATGTTGGGGTGGCCGTGGTGCAGCGGTAGGGCGGTCGACCCATGATCGTAAGGTTGCAGGTTCAATTCCCGCCTTGCATGCCCATGTGTCAAAGTGTCCTTGGGCAAGACACTGAACCCCACCTTGCCTCTGGTGGGAGGTTGGCGCGAATGTGTGTGTGAATGTGTGTGTGTGCATGGGTGAATGGGACTGTGACTGTAAAGCGCTTTGGGCCTTCGAAAGAGGGTAGAAAGTGCGCCATTTACCATTTACCATGTTGTATGTATGTTGTAGCAGATTTGAGGCTGATTTCATCAGAATGGCCTTTGTGGTGTCCAGTTTGAGCGATTCCAGATGAAAATCGCTGTAGTTTGAGTATTTTATTTCAACTTTGTGCCCTGCAGGATGTAGGCTTTAGCTGCACAAAGACATGGAGCTTTAGAAACTATGATTCTGTTCTCAAATGCTTCACTGTGTCCTTGATGTTCAGGATGTTCAAACTCCAGGCCTTCTGCTGGTCCACAAACCCCCCCTTGTCTGCTGCTGATTACCTGGATCGGGTGTGTTTGGCCAACGAGGAGCTTGATTGGCAGGTTGCATAGAAAACATGTTGGACATCGGCCCACGAGGCCTGGAACTGCCCCCCCCCCCCCCTCACCTGGGGAGGACCCACCTCATCATTTAATTACTTATTTATTTAGAATCATTGCTTCACATTTTCCTCGGAAATCCTCTATATCTCCGTCATTCTCTAGTTTTAAACTGTGAATCTTGTTTTGTTGGTTTTTTTGTGTCACTTTGTGTAACAACTGTCAGATATTCACATTTATGGTTCAGAGGGCAGTTTTTTTTTTGTTGCCACAGTCGGGGCAAAGGAAATCCAAAGCAGAAATATTCTATTTTCAGTTTCTGTTTTCAGAAACGACACGGGTCGGTAGAGGAGCCCGCTCATTCTCAATCATGCTATAGCACTATAGTTGATGCAACAAAGGGGATCTTTGTCACTGTCATTTGAGCAACACGTTGATGTGATGAGTTCCACAATTAGAGTTTATTTCACTGTGACTTTCAAACCTCTGTGGTTTTAACAGCTGCTGCAGATCACCACAGTGAAGTGAAGCCGGCGTTGGCCGAGTTCATGTTTGTCTAGAAGGGCAGAACCGTCTACTACTAAATCTGGGTATGGGCTAAGAAAATAAGACATGCATTCATGAAGACAAAGCTGTGTATAAATGATTACTTTGTGCACAACTTCGCAAAAAAAGTAATGAACACAACATTTAGTTTTAGGTTTACGGTCTGTTTTAAATACGACCTTTCTTTGTGTTGAAGGTGACATTTCCCCTGTGTACCCTATGTCATCAAAAGGTCACAGGGTCACAGGCTAATACATCTTGGTAGCAAGATCCTTTTCCTGCCAGGGGATTAATGAACTTCCCACCCCACTTCCTAACTACTAGGAAACCTTCTGCATTTTAAAAGCCATCCGGACGCCACGCTCACTACTTTGTTTTTGTTTTAAACGGGGAATATGACGTCATCGATTTCACAAAGTGAAAATCCAATCGATATGAGCATTTTATGACAACCATTTATGAATCTACTGTGTTCCGAAGATGAAAATGTGGATGGTTTCATAAAAAAAAAGCAATGCATTGTGGTCTATATTTGCTGAGCTAGTGAGCATCGATGCACACTGTTTTTCTGCAGAGACTTCAGGGACATTACGTCTATAGTGTATTATATAGTGTATTATATAGTGTATTATATAGTGTATTATATAGTGTATTATATAGTGTATTATATAGTGTATTATATAATGTATTATATAGTGCACTAAGAATCAGGCCGTGCAGAAAAACCAGAATCAAACCAAACAGAAGGAGACAAAAGCCTTCTTTGGGCTCTGCGCCGCTATTTTTACATGAAATATTAATGATCCAGAAACAGCATGGAGACAAACACGGTGACCACCGGGAGCAACGAGGGGTTCAGAGTCTTACCCAAGGGCACTTGGACACGTGGGCGTACCGCTGCACCACAGTTGCCCATGATGCCTTGTTCACAGCAGTCGTGCGGTTTGTGGTGGATTCACACCCCTCTGGAGATTAGCTGAGCCCACACCTGGGGGGTTTCTGACAGGAAATGTCAGAGTCACTGCGAGGCGAAAGAAGAGGAGAGTGGGTGACGCGCCGACATGTGGGGGTCCTGTCTTCACAAGGTCCTCTGGAGTTTCAGTTTTCCATGAGAAGGGAGGTCATTTATCAACTCTAGTCAAGAAAAAGTCAGGAAAAACATTTTACCGTCCGTTTCTGCTTGTAAACACTGGAAACAAACCATAAAAGCATTTCCAAACTACAGACACCTAAGGCTCCTCTTGGTGTAGTTTCAGCCCCAAAAGTTACTAAACAGTTAAAAAGGATCTGCTGGGGGGGTCCTTCAGTGGGGGGCGCATCCCCTTTTAAGGGATGATGGTTATTGCTCGGCATCTACAGAACAGAGGGGAAGGAAAAGCTGAGAGAATCAGAAACATTTTCTAACTGACTGAACTTGAACCCTGGAGGAGCTAAGAGGCATTTTTCACACCTCCTCTTCCTCTGTGACGCCCCCCCCCGCCCCGCCCTGCCGTGACGACTGAGCTACTGTTGCTCTACGCACCGAGCCGGTAACAGAGACGGTCCAGTTCTTGAGGAAGGCATTGTGGAACGGGGCGTGGCGCTCTGAGTTTTGAAAGGCTAAAGACTGTTTTCACACCAGAGCTCCATGTTCACGACTTCAAATCAGATGTTCCCATCTGCACACGTCCACAAAGGGGCTCCGGAGGAATTCAGCCCAAAAGCAAATATCTGTAACACAAAGTTCTCACCAACAGCTGTACTATTATCATTTCTGTCGGTAGTTTCATTTCATTTATGCTCAGAGACTCCCTTCTGCTCTTTTCAAGCACAAACGAGGATTTGTGTGTCACACTGAGTGGATAAACAACCGTTTTTCTGACAAAATGTTGTGTATTTGTTTTGGCTTTTCTTTTTTGCTGGAAAATCGGACTTTCTGACATCTAAGTCGATATCAAATCGCTCCCCTCTGCCACTATGTACATGATAATATATATTTCAACAGGACCACAAAAGAACACATTTTTAATGAGGACTTGGTTATTTTCGCAGTTCGTTTTCCCACCTGGAAGTAGGACAACTATCTGTGAGGCTCCGCCCTTCACTCCGCCCATTTCATAACTTCAACTTGGAGTCTGCCTCGGCGGCGTTTCAGAGTTCTGCCCACAAAAGTGAACATCTGGACTTTCTCCAGCTCCGTGGAGAAAATGGGGCGTGTCTGTTAGCCAGGGGGCGGAGCCGTCAGCGGTGGTTGTTCCTCACTTTGTGACCTCACAATGTGACGACACCCGTTTTCGTGGGCTGGGAGGGGCTGGTGCTCATGGCACCGGTTTTCAGAGGAACACGTGCGTGAACGGATGAAAACACCACTTTGGGGTTGTTTATAGTGAGGAATAGACATTATAACACTTGAAAGCTAAAACATTTGATTTTTGCAGACGGAGAAAATTTACCGGTCGATCTTCGTTCCATGACCCAAAGAAGCAGGTCCAGAATACAAGCGGCTGACATGTACGCCTCCCTGGGGAGGTGTTCCAGGGATGTCCCACCCATTGATCTGGTTTCCTCCTATCAATCCTGATTTAGCCAGATCACTTTAGCCCTGCTAAACAACAATAGATCACAGGTTTTCTTAAAGTCCTGCTTTTTGCAGTAGCAGACTAAACAGATGAGAGCTGAAGGCGTCTGGTTTTTGGAGAGATTTTACTGTTACCATAGGGGAGGGGGTGGGCAAATGTTTGGAGGGTTCAAAACCTGGACAAGAGGGCCAAAGCAGGAGCAGACGGGTATGTTGGGTAATCCACCTCATTGGAGAAAGAAATACCATAGAATCTGGACCAAAACATCCTTTAATTTGGATTAAAAATAATCTATATATTTAAAATGAGAACATTTTGTAGTTTTTACTTTCAAAGCTGTTACGTTTGTCGTCATCTTAGTACCATCTGCACCAACGGGTGAAAAAAAAAAAAAAAAACGAGGTGTCTGAATGAGAGTCTGACTATGAAAACACATGAACTTCAGAGAAACGCACCTAAACCAAATTCAGTGTGTTCATAGTAAGGACGTTTGATAAAACATGAAGGATCATCAATAAGTGGGTCTAGATGACCCAACTCCCAACGTTAAAGTGCATAGGATAGCACTAGGGTTACCAAACCTTTACAAAATAAAAGTCCACACGTTTAAAATATTACGTGCAAAAGAAAAGGAAACTTAAATGATCAATTTATTTATTTTAATTTATTTTTTTGTTGTATTTTTCTGTCCCGACACTTTAGATTTTCTGGGGTTAAATCAGTTTAAACTGAACTTTTAACCACTTCAGGCTTAAACCTGTAAGAAAACAGACTCCTCCAACCTCCTGGTCTACATCAGGAGGAGGAAGACGGCAGCGCTTCATACCGGAAGTTTAAAAAGGTTGGATTTATCGAAGACCTTTTCTTTTTAGACCCGTTCTTTTCTGGATGTTTTTGTGAGCGACGACAAACAAAAGGATTTCTGGAGGTGCATGTAATGATCTTTATTCACATCTTCCTCTTCAAACACACACGTCCTGATGATGTACACACATTTCCATTCAAAAGGGAAAAACTCAAGTGAGGTCAAAGTGCTGAAAAATTAAACAGGCTGGAACCTCCAAGTCATCTTTACATCACAAAGCTGACAATAACGCTCCTTTGTGTTTCCATAGCAATAAACAAAAAAGTGCTACACGTCTTTTTCCCTGTCAGTTTTTTTCCTCAACACCACAGGTATCCCATCATGCATCTGCCTGTGGAGCGTCTGCAGCATCACATTCCTCTGGTTCAGACTTGTTCCTCTGACAAGCAAAACCACTGATATTCACATCATTGCCCCCCCCCCCCCCCCCCCATCAAAGGACAAAGAAAACTAGTTACACCCAACAGAGGAGCAGGTACCAACATTTTACAGCAGAAAAGTAACAAAAAGAATTCACCCCCCCCCCCCCCCATATTGACATGTTCACCCTGGAAAAGAGGGCTTCAGCATCAGCATCCCACTTCCTCTGGAAGTAAAGTTTTCTCATCTGAGCTCTCGGGGAGAAAAACAGCAGAAACCGTGAGCTTCTGACTGAACGCCTGCAACCGCTGGTCCCGCCCCCTCACAGGTGCACACAGGTGACCAACCTGAGGCAGGGGGTCAGACTCGGTGAGGCGGCCACACAGCGCCGAGGCTGGACTAAAGGTGACCAATGAGAGTCAAAGCACTAAACACCTGAAGCTCAGAAAAGCGGCTTCAGCTCTGCAATCCACTCATATGCATCTACGGCGCCGCCGCCGCCGTCTCTGCAGACGTCTGCCCTGCAGCTCACCTGCTCAGGTGTTGCTGTGGGAGGACCAATAGAAAAACTGGAGGCATCAAAAGGTGCGAGTCCTGCTCAGTTAGGCAGGATTTGAACCTGCGGACTGAACAGAAATTACCAAATACTGAGAGACCCCCCCCCCCCCCCCCCGCTGTCACCAATAAAAATCCATGAATAAAAGGCGGCAGAGAAAACAGGCACGTTTGGCGGTTCAGCTGCCGACCCCCCCCCCCCCCCCCCCATGACTCAGACTGTAGGTGAACTTCAGCGTTCTGTGCTGTGAGTCACTCAGATAAGCCCCCCCGCCAGCAGTTATCTGCCCCCCACAAGCCTGTGACAGGAGCAGGGGGGCAGAAAACTACCCTTCAGAGAAACCAGGGAGGGTCCTTATGCGAGAACGCCTCCACAGAACCGGGGGGGGGGGGGGGGCAAAGACATGATAGTAACAGCAGCTACGAGACATCCCATAATAGACTACTAGAAATAGAAATTCATGGGGGGGGGGGGGGGGGGGGGGGGGCTTCCACATTCATCAAAAACTAAGTCTGGAAGCAGATGCACCATCTGTCCTCCCATGACCAAAAAAGGGGTTCAGACGCTGAACAATCCCAGCATGCACCTGACAGGGACAAGACCCCTGCCCCCCTCTGCACACACAACCCCCCCCCCCCCCACTCCACAAAGGCAGCTCCTCCAGGAGAAGGAGGATAAGTTTAGCTGCGACAGAGGATGATCTCCTTTCAGGGCTCCTGGCAGAGCCGCGGGGGCCACCGGGTCTCTGCTCCTTTTAAGGGGGGAGGAGGAGGAGGAGGGAGGAGGAGGCGACCCTCCCCCCCACCCCTTCACGGGCGTCAGGCGGAGGCGCAGGCCTGACGCAGCGAGGTCACGGCTGACCTCTTTAGGAACACAGAGAGCCTGAAACCTGAACCGGGAGCTGGTGTGGACAGAACAGGCCTGAGGAAACCGGATAGAACCGGGGGGGGGGAGGGTGTCCACATCGCTTTCAAAAAAAACACGCCGACGTCAGAGGAGGAACGACCTTACAGGAAAATGTCCAACAGTCACAAGAGAGCGCCGCCGCCGAACCCCCCGATGACCGCCGATGACATCATCCGCTTCCCGCTTTTCATCTTTTTTCTGTTTTTACACCGTTAATCGCCCCGATAACAGCTCTATTTATACTTTTTTTACATTTTATTTTTTTAAACACCACGGAGCTGAAATCTGAGCCCCAGAGCTTTTCCTCAAAGAACCGCTGGAGGACGAGTGAAGCTGGAGGTTAAGGCACAAACATCTCCAGGAGGAAAAACAACTAAACTCTGAAAAAAAACAAGAACGGAGTAAAAACTATTGCCGTCTTTTTAATGTCGTCACCTTTGTGGCAAAGGAATGAGCCCAGATTCTAAAGAAAAACACTTGGCCACTTCATTGGAGGATCGCTGCGTCCATCGCCGCTTACGTTTTGTGGGATCCATTTCATTTTTTTTCTCTCACTTTTTTTTTTTTACATTTCGTCTCCAACGCCGGATTTCCCGCCGCCTCAGTTACACGGCAGCCAGGTGGGAATATTCTGGCTGGCCACATAGTAGTTGCTGAAGTTGTGGTCCCTGACGTACGGCGCCGGCTGGTAGTAGCACGTCACGGACGAGGCGTCGGGGATGGCGCTCTGCTCGGCCAGGACCCTCAGCGCCATCAGCGAGAGGAGGTGGAGGGTCTGCCGCCGCTCGTGGCCCATCAGGCACACCGTGCTCTCGTTCACCACCTTGCGCAGGATCTGCAGGTAGTCGTACTTGCTCTTCTCCTCCCCGATGAAGTGCATCTGCAGGTACAACTCCACCTTGCGCTGCTGCTCGCCGATGTCGGGAAAGTCGATGAAGAAGCGCGAGCACATGTACCTCTCCAGGGCCTTGAACTCCTCCTGGTTGGCGGGTCGAAAGTCCCGCACCAGCAGGTTGCAGTACTTGAGCAGGCCGCCGCCGCGGATTTCCTCTGGCCGCTTGGTGGCGATGAGCTTGTTGCGCAGGTGGTTGAGCGCGGCGTTGAAGTCTCCGTACACGCTCTCCCCCATTACCAGGGGGTGGACGTCCTCCGACAGGGGCACCTGCATGTGCTGGTAGTAGGACAGCATGGGGTCCAGCACGATCTGGAAGGAGTCCACGCTGAACTCGAACTGCCGGCGTATGGAGTCCACGAAGTTCAGCTCCACGTTGCGGCCGTTTTTGTTGCAGAGGGAGATGAGGCTCCAGCGGTCCTGCTCCGTGTAGACCTTGACCAGCTTCTGGACGTACGCCTCTTTGAGCGTCATGGGCGTGATCTTCTCCTTGTTGACGCAGTCGGGCAGGAGGTCCAACAGAACGTCCAGGACGTCGTCCTTGATGAGCTTGAACTCTGCTTCGCTGGGCAGGTCCACCCTGAAGATGACGTCCAGGTCCTTGAAGCTCCAGCTGCCGTCCTGCTCCAGCACGTGGCTGGCGGTGGAGCCGTTCAGGCGCACGTCCTTCACCCGGATGCCCCGCCGTTCCAGGCGGCGGCGCACGCGCGCCAAGATGTCGCTCAGCTGCACCTCCAGCGTGGGGAAGTTCCCCCGCCCGTGGATGGGGATGACGTCGGTGAGGACTTCGTTGAGCCGGATCACCTGATCCCAGGTCAGACAACTGGCAGAACTGCTGCAGGATTCTTCTGAGTTTTCCATCTTCTAACCAAGTTTAGATAAACTGGGATGGGAGAAAAAGAAAAATAATGCATTAGTCCAACTCCAAAGCCAAATAAATGACCGAAAAACCATAAAACCTTTCATCAGACGAGATTTAGGGAGGCTAGAGAACCCGAGACGGTCCTCAGGAGGAGGTTTCCATGGAAACGTTGCTCACCGTGCAGCCGGTTTGATTGACATACCATACAAATCCTGTATTTTAATGGTACAAGCATCAAATTTGTATCTTAGGATCCCAACTTAAAAAATCCAAATTGGTGGCCATTTTTCAAGATGGCGGCCACACTCTCCGTTGTCACAAAAATATTCAATTTCTGTCAATAATCTGGGCTTTTTGTGACCAAAATGCTGTCTGAACTCATGAGGTACCAACAGAACACTCATTTACATACATACATGTTTATATACACATTTTTATTTTAGATTCTTTAGGTGGTAAACTTGATTTTCTGAAACGGGGTCCATTACTGACAACTATACCCATAAAATCCCTGATTATTGTAAAGTTCCACTCTGATCATCTGTTGGTCCATTTTCAAAGCTTTTTTTTTTATATCATGTTTAGCCAAAATCTAAAAAGCCGCAGCAGGAGTTCATTAAAGACTCATCTTTGAGTTGTGGGCGGTGACTGTTATCAACGAGTGAGCCTGCTCCCACTTCCCATCATTCATCTATTTTACACGGTTTCCCACTAGTTTACAGCCCCCCCCCAACCCCAACCTAACATTAGCCGTGCAACAAAAACGGCGACCAACATCAGAGCTAACCAGACGTAAAGTTTAGACGGGAAGACTAGGATAGAGCGGAGCAGGGAGTTTGTGTTCTGCAGATGATTTGAATAAAAAACTGCAGTTTTATTCTCAATTTTCTTTAGATACACGTCTTCCATCAGAAAAAAAACACAAAAATAAAGTTAAAAACACCAAAACAAGTCTCATCGGAGTGATTTGTTTAATAACCGGTTCCACTATCAAGCAAAAGCTAAAAGTTATCTACATGTTTTATTTGAGTTGAAGTAAAAAAGTAACTTGGTTACTTTGTGAAAAGTCTGGGCAAAAACTTTACAGATTAAGAAATCAATTTCCAAACCAGCAGGAAGGATTTTGCTTTTGTTTGCAGACGGACAACATCAAGGATCATCGTGGATGTTTGTTTTCACAGTGATGGATGATACCTTTAAATTTAAAAAAGGTTTTTCATTTACTTAAAATGTGAAAAACAGGAATCGCATATTTTTGGGGTCAATACTTCAAATGTTGAGTTCAATGTTTAACTTTGCCATCATCACTGCAAACAGGAAGTTTAGTGTGACGCCTGTCAATCAACGCCGCCGGAAGTGTTCACTCCAAATTAACTCATGGTTTTTTTTTTTACCCATTATCCAAAGTAATCTGCAATTCTCACTTGACAATTCAATTTTCATGCCAGTTGTCAATTGAAAATTACAGATTATTTTGAATTACAGGTGAAAAAAAGCTTCCATGATTTAATTCAGTGTTAATGTCGACACTGCGCTCATAATAACGTTTAAAAATAAAAATCTTTTCCAACACAAGCAGAAACTAGCGAGTTTAGGGTCCAGCCCTCAAAGTAATAGATTACATTATAATCTCAAACAAAACGTTACATCAGTTCAGATGAGGAGACCTGAACGCGGCGGTCCGCTGAAGGATTATGGCATCATGATTCAGCGCGAGGACGGCACAAAGCGGGCACGAGGCAACCTGCACGCGCCCCCGCTGCGCACAAAGCTCGTGAGTGTTCTAGAACGGCGAGGCTGGGTTTATTCCAGAACGGCTCCAAAGCGGCGCCTTTCCAGACCAGCGGCGGCGGTTCTCGTCCCGGCAAACATTCCAGCCGCCGGGACTTTAACCGGGGCCGTCCCGCCATGTTCCGGACGGTCCCCGACTTCAGAGCAGCAGACCTGCTTCCTTCACGGCCACGGAGGAAAGCCGACACTCCGGACCGGAGGAGCAGCCGAGACTCCCCCAGCTGCGAGCCGAAGCTCTAATGACACCGACGGACAACAGTTTTCCCTGACGACCGCGGTTAAAACACAACACGCGGCGCGGAGACCGGCGGTACCTACGTTACAGGAAGGCTGTTCGGGGGCATTCAAAGTCCAGAAAGTGTTGTAGCTCCGCAAACACGCCTCCGCATAGTCCACAGCACGACACGAGCAGTCCACGTTCGAACCTCAGCCTCCGAGCGAGACACGCCGGCCTTATAAAGCCGAAGTACGACACCCCCCCCGGTGGGCCGAGTCCACCGCTGCGTCACACAGTCCCCGCGCCGCAGGACTTTTTAATGGCTTCCGGTTTAGATGTAAACCTTTTCAGGAATAAAACAAACAACAACAAAAACAACTTACCTTCTTTAAAATCCCCGAAGAGTTCACTCTGACTAGCAGGACACGCGGACAAATTGAGGATCGCCTCGAGCTGTACCAATGCGCCGAGAGAGGCCTCTGATTGGTGGACAAGGTTTTTGCGTTGCTAAGTAACCAGGGGCGGAGCCATTGAGCGTCACACTGACGGAGCGCTCTCTCTCACTTACTGTCTTCCACTGAAAATAAGTTTTGTCCGCTTAAAAACGTGGAAGAAAAAGAAAAATATATTTTATGACCGGATTGTCACAGACAGACACGAGGAGACCAGAAAATTATTGATGAAATTTACCTTTTAATTCATTTACTCCGCTCAAAGTCCCACTTTGATCATGTTTTGATCTATTGTACGCTATATGTTAATTAATGTTAATTAATGATAAGACATGGCTCAGACGAGGAAAACAAAGTCATACATGGATCCATTTGTCTGTGAGTGGAGGCATCAGAATGGAGCAGAGCAGGTGGTATAATTGTGTATAATCTGTGACAACTGCAATTTCTTAAAGCATTTTTTCCATCTACTCCTGATTCACCACATTCTCATAGAGAAAAACACAGAAACACAATTTTTAATCTTAACTTTCTTTATGGATCACGCGAAAAATACCACAAAAACATGTTAAAAACACAATTTTCATTAAAACTGAAGTTTTGCAAATAACAATTTCATGCTGACCAAAACCACAAAAGATTTCCTGAGACGATGTTAGAGTTTATATTTAACATTTTTGGCAAGCAGCTTAATTTAACAGAAATAAATAAAATGATACATTATTTTTTAGTACTTTTAGGCCTCATAAGTTGTCATCGCAACATGAACAACACTAAAAGTGTTTCTTGGGAAACAGGAAGTCCACCTAAAAGAAAACGTCAGGTGTCCTCAGATGACCTTTACCTCGATCAAGTGACCAAAGGTCGGGGTTAGGACCATGACAAGCATGCGCAAAAGGTATTAAAGAATATACCTGGAATTGTTCAAATTTTGAAAACTTTAAATAAACAAATTGAAAAAAAAGAATATCTAGAGAGAGAGAGAGAGAGAGAGAGAGAGAGAGAGAGAGAGAGAGATAGTTAGGTAATGTGAACAACTATTTGATCTTTTAAGATTATTATAATGTTCCATTCCCAATCCATGAAAACCAGTGGGTCCTCACATTGTGACATCACAAAGTGAGAGCCACCCCTTCCAGGAAGTGTCTGCGCTGCAGCCCCGCCCCCAGGCTAACAGACACACCCACTTTCACAGTGGAGCTGGCGGTCATCGGCTAAACTCTTTCCTTTTCTACGCACAGTCTGCACGTCCATCTTTGCAAAACACGCTACCGAGGCCGGCTCTAGGATGATGTCATGAAATGGGCGGCACTCACAAGGAGTGAAAGGCGGAGCCTCAGAGTTCAAGTCTTCTTACTTCCAGGTTAGAAAGAAGCTTACATTTAATAAAAAATGTGTTTTCAGTGTTCCAAAGGTGATATGTTATCATATACATGTATATATTTTACTCTATAAGGCTTAACAATAGCATGATATAGACCTTTTAATGATGCTAGTGTTTTCTTAGGTGGAAAAGGCCTCGCTGCAGTTCTCATGCGTGCTGTGATCTCTGCGTTCTGCTTCATCCCTAAAGCTACAAGACAAACAAAGCTGTGATTCCAGAACTGCAGAGACACGTTTCATCTTTGAAACTGTTGCAAAACTAATCACTGGCCTTAAGTTCTCTAAGTGTGACCTAAGTCAGGAGATAAGATGCAATGTGGAGTCAGACAGATACTCTGTGGCTGAGAAAGACAACAAGCTACAAGCCAACCACAACTGACCGCAAAGCTAAAGCAGCTGCAGAGGTGGGTCACCATCGGCTACTTTGGGAGAAATCTGAAGCATCGCAGTTGTTCAACTTTGCAAAGTTTGCTTTGATTTAGGATTTTTTAAAGGATATTCTGGTTTTTACATTTTGCAGACATTTTGTCTGATTCTCTAACCCTTGTGCTATGTTGTTGGGTCCAGATGACCCCACATAACACAAGGGCCAAAGGGAAAGAAAGCAGCATTGTGATTGGCTCTGCCTGCCGAGGCTTCGCTTCATGATTTGTATAAAACCACAAACACTAAAATGAGGTCAAACAGAGAGCATCTCCACAAAGGTTCATTTCTAACTTTAGTTTGATTTTGATTTATAAATAACTGCAGCCGCACAGCAGTGATGTTGGTCTGGATTGTTGAGCTAAAGTCCTTCCCAGTGGTCTTTTAATGATGACGCTGCTGTTTTGAAGCCAAAATCCAGAATTGTGAGTCGTTTCCTGGGACATAGTTCCTGCAGAGCGGCAGGAGTTCCTCAGAAATTCACCTCAGAGTTGTGTTTGTGTGGAGTGAGCCTGCGCTCGTTTCCCATCAACCCCGCGTCTACACTCTCCTGCTAGCTTACAGCCCCTCACACCCCCAACCCAACATCATTAGCGGTGCTACAAAAATGGGGAGCGATGCTGGAGCCGTCCAGTTCTGATCCAGTTTCCCTCTCAGACGAGGAGAACAAAGACGTCCACGGATGTGTTGGTCTGCAGGTGGATGATCAGAATGGAGCAGAGCAGGAAGTTTGCCGCTGTAGCTTCTTCATCATTGCAACAAGCATTTTCCAACAGTATTCTTTTCGTCTGCTCTCGACTTAAAAGTTTTAAGCTAACTGTCTTTATATGTGCTCCCCATGATGAGAAAAACGCCACAAGAACCTGTTCGAATGGATTGATTGTGAACGCGCGGTTGGTCACATGACCCTCGCGTGCATCTTTCTAGCCGTCTAGATAGAAAATAGCAGATCTGATTTTCTCGTCAGTCCAGCCACTTTGTAAGCAGCAGTTCAGGCAGTTTTGCTCATCAACAGACAAATGAAGGGCCTCATTGTTGTTCATACATTTTATTTTCTGAATTTTTCGTTTGGCATTTCTGCAGGAAACCCTTTTCAGTTCTTTCAGCAGAACACCGACACACAAACATCCCCCGTGTTTGTGCTGAATCACATTTCCTTTTCCTGTAGGAGGTGACATTCTGTGAATTCTGCAGGTTGGAAACACACAGATGATGAAGAACGGAAGACTGAAAACTCGTTTCAGTCGGCATCAGCGAATCGAAGACAGACAGAGAACTTTTCTGAGTTAAACATACTAGATCAGGTTCAAGCTTTTATTTTTATGAAGACCTTTCAAACATAACAAAAAGACAAGAGAATCCAGACAAAAGAGTCAGAAGAAAGCGGTTTCCACCTCTGTCACTGAGAGCTGGGGTGGAGGAACCCCGTCAGTGGGTGGTTGTGCTTTGGTCTGATGGGGGGGGGGGTCCCTAACGTCAGCAGCCTCTCAAAGAGGAAACTGGCTCATCATCAGGGGGATTCCCCTCATCCTAAGGCTCCCAGATCTGCTTTTATACTGAAATGCACAGCAATGGGCTTTTATTCTGACATCAATCCCAACTGAAGCAGAGCTCAGGGAAAAAGTTCAGAACAGACAGACGACGGGGGTCACTGAGAGGGTCACTGAGGGGGTCACTGAGGGGGTCACTGAGAGGGTCACTGAGAGGGTCACTGAGAGGGTCACGAAGGCAGCTGCTTTTTGGGCTCCTTTTTCTACTCAAAACGATTGAATGTACACAGAATTGAAAAGCTATAGTATGCATAAGTAAATATATTCTCAGTAATATTCATTTTTTATTACCTTTGCTCTGAAAAGAACTTACAGGAAATCTCCACTGCCGTGCCGAACCCCCCCCCCCCCCCCCCCCCCCCCCCCGCTGCCTGTTTCTGAGCATGCTCAGTTTGATCAGAGAGCCACGCCTGCTTTCATATTGTGTGACCTTAGGCCAGGGGTGGGCAAACCACAGCCCGGGGGCCATGTGCCGCCCGCCGAAGTATTGCTTCTGGCCCGCCAAACTGGGGTCAATGAGATTGATGATCCTTAGTAATGTTTGATCTTCTCTGTAATTCTGGAGTCTCCCCATAGATGGCGCACTACAAATACATGAACTCTGTCAAGATGCAGAAAGTTCCTCTGCGTCCATGTGGTGGTGGAAGATTTTCTTTGTTTCTACCACACGAACGCAGCATTTGTCCGTGTTCCCGCTTTCCCCTGAGCTGTAATTGGCTCTAAAATGAGAACAGAAGTCCCAGTTTTGAATTAAAACTCCCCAAATGTTCCGCTTTAAATATATACATAGATTTTTAATCAAAACTAAAACATGTTTTCATCAAAACTCCATCATATTTCTCTCTCTAATGAGTCGGATGACCCAAATCCTCCACGGATCTGCTCCTCGTCTGATAATTTTCAACTAAATTATTTGACAGTTTTTCCTGGTAGTTGATTATTCCCCTCCAGATATCTTAGATGACCCCCCCCCCCCCCCCTTCCAGTGAGGTGTTCTCCCTACCATGACAAAGGTGGATAAAGGTGGAAAGATTTCATGTAATCCATGGACACCAGTGAAGATCACAAATCATTGAAGAAAAAAGGTTCAGAGCACTGTCTAGTGGGTCTAGATGACCCAACTCCTGATGTTAACGTGCCTAGGATAGAACAAGGGTTACAATGAAATTTTATGTAACCTCACAAAAACAAATATTTTCTTTCTAAATAGGGATTTATTTATTTATATTTATTTCAATGTTGGAAAGGCAACTAATTTTTGAACAATATGATCACAAAATGTTTGATTAAATGTACACTAAAGGACTAACATTAAAAGACACAAAAAGGCAACATGTTGAAGTTTTATTAGTTTTTCTTTTGTCTTAATCAAAAATGAAGTCTTTGACAACTTTAACAAAAATGTTTTATTTCTTTTTAAATGATTAAATTGTTTCAATTTAGTTTAATTGTGTCTGTTGGCCACTTCACCTTCATTCTGTTTCTTAAATGTTGTTTTTACTTCTTCTTTAGTTTAACATCTAAAATAATCCAGATGTTATTAGAAAAGTGTTTCAGTCAGAAAAATGACTTGGACCAAACTCTGGGATGTTTGGCTGTTAAGAAACACAAACCTTGAAGGAGAACTAAACTGTTGACCTCTGACCTCTGATTTCATCAAGAAGATTGATAAACTGTTTGTGTGTTTGTTGTGGTTTAAGACAGAGAACATCCATAGTAGAGCAGAGACGCTGTCACTTTAACCCAATGCATCATGGGAGATGTAGTGATGGCAGACAGACTCTCTTCTCTGAGCTTCATTGTTTTGTTCACTTGTTCCACGGTCTGACACCGGATTCTGTAGAAAGCTACACCGCTAAAGACGAGCTTTAACTGGTATTTCTGTTGGAACTGAGAGACTTTATGAGCAGAATCAGAACAAGGAAGTGAAGACTTTAGCCACCTCTGATTGGTCAGACTGATGACGGATGATTAAGCCTCCAAGAATGATTGGTGGAGACAGTTAAAGGGGCGGGACTTTAAGACAGCTGAAGCTGCAGCTAAATCACGGTGAAAAACACTGGTCCAGATCATTCAGACCTCATCAGGTGGGATCTTTCATGGACCTCCAGGTGGACGATGATCTTGCATTTCTCCAACAGTTAGTGTTTTCTCTACAAGCTGCTGCTTATCGTAGACCGGATCATCCCTGATTCTTCAGCTCTACGGTCTTGTCCCTGGTGACCTTGGACAGCTCTTTGGTCCTGATCATGGTGGAGAGGTTGCAGTCTGCCTGTTTAGGTGTGTGGACAGGTGTCATTCTTTAATACAGGTGACATTACCACAGGTGACCAGTGGAGGATAGAAGAGTGTCTTAAAGGAGAAGTAACACGCCTGAGAGGAACTGAGTTGTTGCTTGTTATCAGGAGATACGTCCCATTTTCTGCTCCGTCTTACAAATGCCTTCTGTAAACATCAAACAATGGGATTTTGCGTAAAAATGTGCAGATGACTGTTAGACAGGACGGAAATTCCAAAAACATCCACGCATTTTGAAATCTGCATAAACACTTAAAGTTTAGGAGCAAAAGTCTTCATGAGAACATCTGCAGCGCGTTCTGAACGGGTCCCGTCAGGTTCTCTGATGACAGTAGTTTGGGTTCACGCAAAGGCGGTCTCTGCACCGTCACCGACAGAGGCTCCGCCTCTCCCCACAGAGCGGCGTGAAGGAGGAACACAGCCTCTGTTTTTCTGTTGGTGACCCATCTGCCTCCTGACTATGAACCATGGAGCCGGTCAGAAGGTGTCTGCAGTGTTTTCAGCAGCAGCAGTTATTGTTGCTGCTGCTCTGAGTCAGAGTGACCAGGGCGTGCACGGCTGGCTGAGCAGCAGGGTCCAACAAATACTGGGACACACAAGCAGCATTGATTTGCATGTACTCTGATGCCGTACGAGTAAACACGGCGAGCGCCAGGTCTAGGTTTAAGCGCGTCTGGTGGCTCAAACAGCTGCTCATCCTGCAGTGACTCACTCAGGTGCTGCTGGTTGCTGCCGACAACCTTCCATTGTTGTTGGTTTGGATGCAAAAAAAAATAAAATCACACATGATGCGGCATTTCACACAACACGGAAACCGACATCATGATTATTTAGGCAGAAAATTCCAGCAAAATATGTCCTAAAATATCCTTTTTTTTAAAGCTCACGAGTCTATATGGACTCGTTTTAAGCTTCATTTGGTTAAAGTCTCATCTTCTAAACTATTATCGATGCTGCTTTTAGGCAAAATGAAAAATTCAGTGTCATTTTCTAGAACATAGTTTCTGCAGAGCGGCAGCAGTAAGCCTCTGCCCATTTCCCATGATTCCTTTGTTTACATTCTCTCCCGCTCACTAAAATTATTAGCGGTGCAACCAAAATGGCCGCAGCATCGTAGCTGTCCAGCCGTCCAGTTCCGATCCAGATTCCAGCTCAGACCAGGAGAACAAAGACGTTCATGTTTGTCTGCAGGTGGATCCATCAGAATGGAGCAGAGCAGGGAGACTTTGGCCCCGCCCATTTCCATTTTTAAGTCACAACTGAGAGCTTTCCAAACTGTTTTTTTTGTCTGTTCTGATTCATCACAATGATAATAAAGCAATACTCACAATTTTAAACATCAGGAAATCCAACAAGAACAAAAAACCAAAAACATCATTTTCATTGGAGTGGATCTTTAGTCAGATTTTGTGTCTCAACTTTTTCATTCAGATTTCTGTACCGTTCCTGAAGATGTTCTGAATTTCCAGGCATGAGTCCAGATCATCTCAGGATCAGCTGATCCAACAATTAAACAGCACTTCCTGTTGATACACAATAAAACACCTGAAACCACAATAGACAATTCTCTCAGGAAGACGATTGAGTGTTGAAAGATTGTAAAATGTCTTAAATTCCGACAAAATGATGTGAAAGTGTGAAGCAACAAGTCTTATTTATATATATAAATATATATTTATGTGTGTGTTTCTGTCGGATGAAGCCCCTCGGTCCCCCCCCCCCCCCCCCCTCACCTAAATGATGATGATCCACACATCATGGCTGAATGAAGCCACCGGGTCTTTCAGCTGCAACACTTCAATCTGCTCCTATTTTAAACTTACTTGGAGGAAAAAAAAGAAGTTTTTTCTTACAAAGAACATGAATTTAATTCTGTTTGAGCCCCCACCATGTGAGGACCCTCCTTTACTCCAGGAGACGGCAGCTGCTGGTTTGTAACTAACCTGTGACGAACTTTGATTCACGTAAAAAAACAAAAACCCTAAACATTTTTATGTCCACATCGTTTGAGGAAAAAGAAAGTTAAATCCCTTGAATGTTTCATTTTTGCTGCCAAAGCTACGTTTGCTTTTGCTGAATAAAGAAAAGCCCAGGAAGCTGAGATGCTTTCACGTCAGTCAGTTTTCTGACAGCAGCTTGATGGTCGCCGTGACAACAGGCTCTCAGCTTTTTCACAACATCTTTATTGAGTTTAAAGCGCAGTTTTTAACATATTTACAGACTTTCATTTCACTTCCTAGTCCAGTAAAAACAAATAACTTTCACTTCTCAAAGTCTTCGTGGAGCCGCCTCAGTTTCCTCCTCATAGGATGGGGAGGGGGGGGCAGACTCAGGACGACACGGGCACTGAAGGAGACAGAGGTGGAGGTGGGGGGGGTTTATCAAAAACAAAGGGTTGGGTGGAGCGGTGAAGTCTCTCCTAAAGGACAGCTTGGACCATGCAGAGATTCAGCCCCGCCCCGCCTGCTGCGACCTGATGGGGGGGGGGGGGGGACGCCACGAGGTCTGTCAACTTAAGGAGGGACGATAAATCAAGTTTTTTTTTATTTTTATTCAAGATTTATGAGGCTCAGCAGGAAAATCGGAAGCCTGGAGATCCAGCTGAAACATCTGCAGTAGAAGCAAGAAAAGAGCCACGGCTCTGAGGAAGCTGCTGCTGCTCCTCTGGCTGTTCCTCTGGCTGTTCCTGCGGCTCCTCTGGCTGCTCCTCTGGCTGCAGGAGCAGCAGGAGCAGCCGGTGAAGGTCAGCTGCATCAGCTAACCTTCACTGGCTGCTCTGCCTCTCACCAGCTCTGGCCAGAGCAGCAGCAGGAACAGCCAGAGGAGCCGGTGAAGGTCAGCTGATGCAGCTGCTGCAAACTCAGAGAGCTGATTCAGGTTCGATGTTTGTCCTGAAGAATAAACATCTCACAGACACAACGGTTCCTATTTTCTGAGTTAGAGACACAAACCAGCTGAGATGTCAGGAACCGGCGTTCCTCACCGCTGATCTGGATCAGAGGAAGAGCGTTCTCCGTCTCACATTTATCCCCTTTGGATTTCTAAAAGTGGTCTTCCTTTTTATGACACACTGATGAGTCTTCAGCTTCTCTCTGCTCAGCTTTGCAAGTTTGTAAAAATAACTTCTAGGTGACTATTTTTATGTTGTTTATGAAATGGGAGAACGGCGGTCACTGAAAGCTGCTCTTCTCCTGAAAACGTTTTCGCGCTCCTCCATGGAGACGGGAACGGAGAAGCTTTTGGTTCCTCCACATCTCTCAGGAGAGGGAGAGCGGACCTGGAAATGATCGTCTCAGACCTCAGCTAGATGCTGAGAGGATGAGAACACAACCAGATGAAGGTGGGGAGACGAATGTAATTGTAAATAACCCCCCCTCCCTGAAATAGATCAAAGCAGAAAGAGAAAGTCCTGCGGTGCTGAACACAAGGAGGACGGAGACGCGGCGTCTCATTTATTCACCTGTCAGTGCTTTGGCCCCGCCTTCCCATACAAAGTGCACAAACATGGAGGGGGGGGGGGGCAGTTGTAACAAGAACATCAACAGAAGCTGACATGAAAATGATGTGAAGATCTCTCTGAGAGGAGGGGGTGGGGTGGAGGGGTGGGGGTCAGAAAACCTTACAAAGTAAAGCAGCTTCTGAATAGCAGCAGAAAGTTCTGGCAGTCCCACCATCATCATCATCATCTGTGGTCCACATCTCTGCCTTAGGCTGTCTGACGGGTGAAGTCTTTGGGGGGGGGGTCCAAGGGAAAAAGGGGAGGGGTTTGTCTCCGTTACCTAAGGTTTCCCACCGACACACCCTGTGAAGTCCTTTATATCTCTGCTGGGAGGAAATGAAGCCCCCACTCCCCAAGAGTCTGAAGGGTTCCATCCTTCGGGGGGGGGGCGTCCTTCTGAAAGAATTCACAGATTGTCACAGAACCGGGGGGGGGGGGGGGGGGGGGGGGGGGGGGGGGGGGGGGTCAGAGTCCATTCTCTCGTCTCCCCGGCTCGTGTCCAAACGCAGAGGAGTCTCAGTGAAGGTGTCTCTGGTGTTGGTGGAGGGGGGGGGTGTCTTTGTCTTGTGATGCGGCAGAAAGTCTGGGGGGAGGGGGGGGGGGTCTATCTACCGCTGAGCAGGCTCACTGCCAGGCAGGGTGATGTTTCCCAGGTGGAGGACAGGGAGGGGGTGGGCTTCTGTGTTAAACACCCAGCTCTCCAGAGGCAGCAGGTCGTCACTGGAAAACAACAGGTAGAGATACCTGCAGAGGGAGGGGGGGGGGCAGACATGTCAATGAAGAGATTCTAGTATCAGAGCTCCATTACTCTGAAAAAAGGCAGCAGCATCAGGAGTTAACAGTAGAAGAAGAAGCCCCTCCCTGCTTGTCTAGTGTGAACAGGTCACATGACCCGTTCAGCCTGTTCACCTTAAAGGCCCGTTCACACCGGGACGAATTTCGCCGGCGATATTCGCCGACGTTTAACACCTCGTGACTAAACAAAGGGCACCAATGAGAGTGTGCACACCGACGCGAAAAAACGCCACGCGTCAAAAAAAAAAAACGCCTCGGGTTCGGTTTTTTTTGCCGACGCAAATTCAACCAATGAGAACGGCGCTATTGCACACGTGTCTGGAGCTTCTGAAGTTACAGTAAAACACAACTTGGGGGCGCTCAAACACAAAACTGCCTTGCTGAGCACACATACCAGCGAAGAAGATAGACGTCAAGTAGCGTCTACACTGCCGCGAAGAAATAATGACGGACATTCTAAAATACCCCTGAACCAAGCAGCAGTTGGAGCAACTGGTGCTTGAAATATTCATGTTTTCTTTGTATTATTCTGACAAGCGCCTAAATACTTGCTCTCTTCTTCTGAGTGAAAAGCGACTTTAAGAAGCGTAAAGTTGCGCAGCGCCACCTTGTGTACAGGAGTATTTCTGTTTTACATTAAGCGCCATCTAATGTCAGGGAATAAAATTGCATGTTCGCTCAGCTAATCGTCAGCGAAAATCGCCTGGGTGTGAACACAAAAGACGTGGCGAAAAACGCTGGCGAATATTCGTCCCGGTGTGTACGGGCCTTAAGACAGTTCAGGTCTTTACTAGAGAACAGCGTGGCGTCAGGAAAAAGGCTTTTTGGAGATGACCCAGAGCTACAGCCTCTAAAGGCAACGGAGAAAATCCAAACGGTCAAGATTTGTTTGTCAGGAGAATAAAAAATAGTAAAAAGTAAATGTGGAAAATGTTTTTAATTTAAAGAGAAGCTGAAATTTATGGATGAATTCTACAGCATTTGGACATTTGATGAAAAACCCTGAAACTTCTCTGCTGCTCATTTCTAGAACAAGCTGCCTACAAACATGGCTGACTCCTGTGGAAAGGAGGGAATCCCGAGCCTCAGCATCAAAACACGAGGAGCGATCAGAAGTCTAAAACGGCAGCTTCAGGCAGCAGCTGCAGGGCGTCAACGTGAGACGGAAACGCCTTCCACACGGAGGAGGAGGGCGGCTAAGACGGATTCTGCTGGTGTTCCACCCATCTGAAGTGGTAAATGAGAGGCGGCCAGCAGAGGGCCTCAGAGAGCCATGTGGCAGACGCCTTCCTCCACCCAGCCAAGACGGTGATGAAGATGAGGCAGCACGCAGACATGACAGCTGCCCTTCACAGTAACCCGGCTGCATGGCGCCCACCGTCCTCTAATGGATGAGCTGCAGCCGCTGATCAGGAAGCCGTCTGCTCTCAGAGGCCAACTGCAGCAGACGGCAGCTGCACACCGTGACAACACAAAACAGCAGCAGGACTTCATCACAAATTCACCTCTCGCCTGCCGATTTAAAGGGTCTACCTTTAAAGGGACAAAACTTGAATTGAAAGCAGTCTTCTTTAATGCCTTGCTCATTAACAAACTGGTCAATGGACTGAAACACCTGAGGAATTATTTTATTTTATTTTTTGGGCTTTTCTCAAGGAGGAAAACTAAAGTCTACGTTTTTGTTGGTATGACTGCCTGTGTAGCTTTTTATTTATTTATTTTGTCTTACTTGGTTGAAGGGTGCGGTGGAAGGGGGGGGGGGGGGTGACTATCGTTTTGCTTTTGGCTTTTATGCTTAAATTGTTCAAATTTTGAAAACAAATACATGACAGAAAAATGAAATTCACCTCTGAGTTGTGGGCGGGACCGTAAGACTCATTTCCCATCATCCCTTTCCTACGCTCCCCCGCTAGCTTACAGCCCCCCCACCTGGTGATATCCAGCTGTAGAGTTTAGATCCAGATTCCAGCTCAAACGAGGAAATCAAAGACGTTCATGGATCTGTTTGACTGCAGGAGGAGGCATCCGAAAGGGGCGGAGCTTGGAGGTGGTAACGTAACAACCAGAAGCTCTACTTAAACAGCATTTTGTCATCGGCTCCTGATTCCCAGCGACGTAACCCCAAAAACACCAGAGTGGGTCTTTCATGAAAAGATGGATCGGACTCGACTGCAGTCGGTTTCTGATGCTGAGGACCACCAACGTTGGGCTTTAGCAGCAAATCTGCTCCTCAGATGAAGACTTACTTGAGAGTCTCGGCCAGGAAGAAGCTCTGCTGGACGTCATCGTAGGTCGGGTTGGACGAGTACACGTCCTTCACTCCTGAGAAGCCCCCACTCACCCGGCAGTACTTATCAATGGCCTGGAGGGGTGGAGGACAAAAAGGACACATAGGTGAGGACGGTGGCGGCAAAACGGAGAGAGAGAGAGCAGGACGAGCGGTAAACAAACGTCAGAAAATCTGGTTCAGTTCTTCAATTACAGGAACGGATTGTATTCTACGGAGCCCGTGACCCATATATATATATATATATAGATCCCACGAAATAATAATAGTCATTTATCCCGTTGTATTTGAAAGCACCTCAGTTACAGGGACACGTTGATTGGTCGAGATGCATGATGGGATATGTGGCATGTAGCCTCCGGATGTAAAGTGACCGTTAACGGGTCTGTCGATAAAAGACACATCCGTAATGCCGCTGCGGTGCGGGGAAGCAGCGAGCTCAGACCTCCTAAATCTTCTGATATTTTTCTTATTTTCATCAAGACAATAATAAATGGATCCCCTAGTTTGATTCTTGCTTTTATTTTCCCCCTCCTGATTGAATGTGGGTCACAGAGACACGGAAGTAGCGGCTTCTGCGGCCAGACGGCGAGCGTACCGGGACGTGAATAAACCCAGACGTGGAGACTTGATTACAGATGCTTCTGTAGAGCTTTAAAAATCAATAAATCCATCTCTAAACGTCCTTCGTGTGTTCCATTCATTGTCATGAGATAAACAGACAGAAGTGTGAAGGTCTCTGCTGTAAATCCAAGTATTGCTCACATCAGTGTTTAGGAATAACTTATCTCATGAATTATTATTTCGTGGGAACGAATTTTGTTTCATTTTTTTACCCATGTAGTATTCAGACAGTATCTCAGAAACTAAAAACCAACTAAATGTTTATTTCTTTTGTTAGTGACCATGGTATAAGCGGGTTAGTGGCCGATAAAGTGTCCATTATCAGAATTAACGCACTTTAAGGAAGAAAGCGTCCGACGCAAATGAACCTTTGATGCTGCTTTTCGTCTTTCTGAACTGCATATAACTGCCTCTTCAACCATAACCCCTGATGGATATTTCACACATGAGTAAACGTCCAGACAGGCCAGATTTAATCAACATAAAACAGGTTGTTGACAATTTTCACAGATGCTGGGTTGCTATGATCTGGCATTGCCTCATGCTGAATTGTATTTATGCATGTGGAGCGTGTTTGTCCACTGATTTATTCAGAAATCAGGTCGGGTTGCAGATGATTGGCTGGGTTCCTCCATATGTGGCATCACAGGATTGACACCAGCCCAGAGTAAAAAGGTAGAAGAGGTCTTAGGGACGGGATGATGGGATCTGCAGAGAATTCAAACGCCAGCAGAGGGCCGTTGTGTGGAACCAGAGCGAGCAGAAAAATATCTCCTGGAACTTTAATCGACCTTCATGTTGCCGTAAAACGGCGCCTGCATACAAACAGAGGCGGCGCCTCGCTCATCCACTTCACAGCCAGAACATGTAAGGAAAGAATTATCTTTGTCCTTGAGGTTTCCCACATGTGCCCCCCCCCCCCCCCCCCCCACACACACACACAGGTACACCCCCCCCTCCATCTTTTCCCTCCATCACGTCCTCAGGTGACCTCCCGCTTGTCAGCAGATTTACTCCATGAAGAGTCTGGACCATGATTCCCATTATTCATGCGCTGCCGCACCCGACGTGAAAATCCACACCGCAGCGACCCACAGCTGCAGCTACACAATATGTACACAATAGCGCACAACAAGCTGGAAGCACACAGCACTGTGTCAGAGCGCTGCAGCTTCCACACAACGACGCTCTGACGTCCCGTCGAAGGGACGTTTGGGAAACAGTCACGCTCTGCGCCGCCATCTGTGCTAAATAAATCATCCAGGTAAACAGTCCGTGGCAGTGAGGGGGGAGAAGCGGCCATGGCGTCCGGCATGACAGCAACATCGGCTTCACCCGCACGCCGGAAAGAAGCAGCGTTCCATTCCTCAGTGCGGGCAGACAGGTGAGTGCGCTAAACCCAAAGAGACGCACAGAGGAGCGTCCAGACAAGGCCGTCAACTGTCGTCCAGAAAAATGTCAGACAACGACGAACACGGCCCTCAGTGGAGTTTCATGAAAGAGCGGACATTTGTGTTAACAGAATTACAAAGTGTGTCGGAAACTCCACACACAGGGACCGAGCTACTGCAGGTTGGGTGGGGGGAACACCTTCAACTATTAAAACATCCCAGTGAGTCTCCTGATGACACACGACGTGCACACATGTTCAACTCCTTTATCATGTTGGGGGCTTTATGTTAGTATGTATTCCTGAACTCTGGGTTTGGTAGGCCTTTGTAGGGCCTGACCAAAATTCAATCATTAAGCTAAGCTGGCCCAGGGGAGGGGGTCATGGTCTTCTAAAAGATCATGTGAATTTTGGTTCAGGAGGGGGTTTAGAGCTGCTTTTGAAGTCTCTGCTGGTAAAATAAAGTTTTCGGTCACACTCTGCACCGGAAGGTGACACAAACATTAAACTAGTCCTCATAAAACATATATATTTGACAACAAAAGCCACTAAAGTTGATTATAAAAGGAGTGAGAAGACCAGGAACTAAAGGAATGGAGGCGTTTGAGTGGTGAAGAATGCAAGAACTAAGAAAACAAATGGATCCATGCAGATAATTACCACAAACTGCAGATAATAAATGAATATTAATTTGAAAATAATAACAAAAAAGAAGCCTAATGTATGAATTTGTCTTTAAATCTTTCCATCTTCACAAAAATCTTAAAAATGATCCTAAAAAATGTATGAATCCAAATCTCTCATAACGAACATGTTCCAATCCTCCAGAGCCAAATGTTTCTTTCCCGTCTCTGCAAACGTTTCCATGAACACACCTGCCTCCTATGGGCCTGAAAGCTGCTCCTCCTGCGTTCATTTATTCTGGCTCAGACGGGGAAGGAAAGAGGGGGGGACGTCTCCAACAGAGGAGCAGAAAGCAGATCACGGAGGACTTTGATAAAGGAGCGACTTCCACTCCCCGATAGAAGCTCATCTCTTTCAGGGAGCAGGGCAATAGAAGGCTTTTCTTTCGGCTTCGTTCTCATGAAACGTTTCAATGGCGTGATTGGACAACCGACGCCAGGATCCAACAGAATGTGCTGCTTCCACCCAAAGGGGGACGGAGGACGAATCCCACAATTTAGAAAGAACAACCGGATCCTGAGCTCAGCGGTTTCCCCGGCTCATGCGAAGCTCAAGAGTTTACATCTTCTTTATTAAAAAGAGAAGCGCGAGTTGGAAAACTGCTTTACAAATATTATAGAAAGCTTTGATTGAGTTATGGGAGAAGATGGAGCAGCAACCAGTAGAAGAAGACGTCTTCAAAAGACGATGGCGGTGGATTGGCCACGCCCTCAGGAAACCTGCATCCAGCCCTACAAGGCAGGCGCGGACATGGATTCCCCAAGGAAAAAGAAAAAGGGGGGGGCCTAAAGAGCTGGAAGCCCTCTGCTGACGGCTTCAAGACCACGGAGAAAACATGGGAACAGCTGGAGAGCTCTTGTATGCGGCCCATGTCCCAACCGGGGGCCACAGGTGAAAGAAGAAAAGGAGGAATTTAACTTTTTCCATGAAGTTTTAAGCAAACTGGTCTGGAAGAACCGTCTAAGAAGCAAAGACGGGGGTTGGGGGGGTCCTCACCTGTGCCGCCTCCCATCCCCACTGCCTGTATTTGGGATCGTGGGTGAACCTCCACATGTACCAGTACGTCTCGATCACCTCCGGCCGCAGGATGTAATACTTCTCGTTCTGCCGCACAGCCACCGCCTCCAGGCCGCTGTCGAACTTGAAGGCCTCCGGGCCGAGCTTCAGCACTGCAGGGAGGAAGAGGAGGGACAGTGATGATGCATGAAGGGACACTGAAACAAAGGCTCTGTTCCCACCCTGACCCCCAGCTACTGAAAAAACGTTAGAGTGCGGGACTATCTAGTGCCCGGGATTTACACCACACTCACTACTGTTTGGTTTTCTCTAAACAGTGACTATGACGTCATCGATATGAGCGCTTGGCAACGACCATTTAGTAACTCACCGAGTTCTGAAGATAATTATTAAAAAAATACATTTTTGGGCAAAAATTGTTCTGACGCGATGCATTGTGGTCTATATTCTCTGATCTCGTGGGCATCGATGCGCACTGGTTTTTCGCAGAGACTCTGGGTTTGGAATTGTAGATTCAGACAGAACTATGAGATGGTGAACACACTTTACAGTGAGTAGTGGAGGAATTGGGACAGAACTAAAGGAAAAGCAGAGCTGGTGAGGAAGGAGCAGACAGAGACATGATGGGAGGATTGAGGAATTAAACCAGACTGGAAATGAAAGATCCTTTGCTTGGTTTGTCTCCATGGTTCAGTTGCTGCTGATTACAGGTCAGTGCTTCTACAAATGAGCTTGTGAGCAATAAAAAGCTGACTGACTTTACTGCCTTTTTATCTTTGATGGCATATTTCACAGATAAACTGTGAGAGCATTAAGTTTCCTCCGAGTCTTTTGTTTGGGGTTAGAGTGTTTCCTCATGCAGTTTGTGTGCAGTCTGTGGTTTCAGCTGTTCCCTCCTTAACGGAGTCTCATTTCAATCACATCAGTTTGAATAAAAAGGCCAAAGTTTTGACTAATGATAAATATAAATATACTTATTTGCTTATGTGAGAAGCAGGGTAATGTCATTAATCAAACGAAGAATAACAAAACTTAACAACATCGACTGGAATTACTGTTCAGGAAATGACCAAAGGAGATGCTGGTCAACCACGTATATCACAACATGTTAGTCGTTTATAAATGAGCATGGAAATACAGGCCAATACTGGATCATCTGAAACAAATGTAGTTCAGGTTTTTGCTTTAAAGTTCAAGTATGCTTTTATTTTGAAGGGTAAAAAGAAAGTGCTTCCTCTTTTCTTCCTTGGTTGATTGGTAAATATTGACCGTTCTGGTTCAAGCAGAATACCTTAGCGTTTCGGTGTGATAACGTACAGGTGGGTAAACCCTCTGATGTGATGACGGGGGCAGGAGGGGCAAATCCAGCAGCATTTATTAGGAAATACCCTCTAAGCTTTGTTTTGAGTAAGTGTGCTCCGGGGGCTTCCGTAGGACTGGGAAACTCTAAATTCACAACAGATGACGGCTTTGGAGAGAAACTAACGTCTGCTGATCACATGCAAAAGTCCAGTCCAGTCCAGTTCTGTGTGGGCGTGTTCTGCACATGTATGACACTGACTGATGTCCACACATCCATCCCTCATATGTCTGTGTCTCTCTCAGTCAGTTTTAACAATAAGTCAGAGAGATATTGAAAGGACTTTTTACAAATTAGGGAAATTCAGTCGGAAAAGTTGATCAAAACTGAGTGGAATGTGAGTTAAATTGTGACCCAGTAACCTTTGATGAGCCAGAGATGAGTTTGGATCACGGTTATCATGACGGATGCCGAGTCCTGGAAAACTCTGCTCTTGGTTCATTTCATTACACCTCTTCTTGCATTTTTGTGTGTTGCCATAGCAACCTGGTCTTTTTCTCACCGAGACGTTATACTTCTTGACAACAGGCGCACACATGAGCACGATGCACTCTGGTATTTCTGAACTGACATCTATTGATCTCAGCGGTCTCTGTTGAATAAGAAACGATGGTTAAGCTCCAGGGACCGAAAAAATGCAAAAATGATGAGATAAAAGAGCAGCTTCCATCTGCCAGACTATGAGAAATGATCTGTGATTAGAGCTGACAGCAGATCCACGTGGGTTTAACATACAAGGCGCTTTGGTGACACAGCTGAAGCATGAACTAAAAACAACAATCAGGTTTCATGTTGAAGAGCGTTTTCTTTGTCTTTTTATTTATTTGTTACATTTTGTGTTTTAAGTATATATACATATTCTTTTTATTAAAGGGGAGGGAGAGGGGGAAAGTGTGTGTGTGTGTGTGTGTGTGGGGTAGAAGAAAAAGAAATAAATAAATAAAGAGGGAGGGGGAGAAAGTGAGTGGATACAAGAGCCGAGTTTCTAATTTGAATAGGTTATGATTTTAAGCTGAGAAACATTTATACTAGATCTGCAGAAAGACAAATATTACATCCAAACGTGAAATTCTGACACTGAGATGACATCTGTCCATCAATCCATTGTGTGTTAGGGGGAGGGATAAAGCAGACGGGGAGCAGTGTGCCAGTGTGCACATGCACGTGGGGGTGGAGCTACATGCACGCCATGTGATCATTAGGGGAACCAGATCCTCCCCAGCCAGACCAGGAGAGAGGGGGAGACCCCCGGACCAGGAGCGTCCCCAGCAACGGGACCCAAGCAGCCCGAGCAAGTGGGCCCCGCCCACCCACCCGGCCGGGTGCAGAGGAGGCCCCCCTACGGGGCCCCTCCGGTACCGGGAGGCATAGGCAATCCAGCATCAGGACCCCCCAGGCCACAGGACAGGCGCGCTCCGCCGTAACAGGCGCCAGCCATTAGGGCCACCGGGCGCTGGACACCGAGATGAGGGCCAAGGACGAGGCCAGGGCCCAGAGGACCCAGGAGCTACCCACCACCCAGCCGGAGCCCCATCACCGCAGGCCAGCCCCAGCGTCTGACCCAAGCAGCCAGAAAATCATAACACAACCACAGCTCCACCCCTACCTCCCCCCCACACTACACCACCCTCTACAGCCCCTTAACCCAACACGCTCCTGAACCCCCCCCTGCTGCCCTTCCCACTCTACAAAAGGGAGGGTGAGCCCCAGTGGGTACTGGCGAGGTAGACCCCAGGCCTGTCCCCACCCATGCACTCTCACACACACACACAGACATTCTTTGCTACACAGTAACCCCCTCCAGCCCACCAACCCCATAGCACCGCACGCCCGGCCACCGCTTCAGCTAACAGGGTCCCCACACGCCAGGCCGCCCCGAGAGGACCAGGTGGGACCTAACCGGGAGGCCAAAGGATACTCGGATATTATAAGAACGGGCAACGATTCATCAGCTACTTCATTCCAGGCTCTGTTCGGCAGACATAAATCCCTGCGTCTGTTATTTTTAGCTTTTGTTTCCGGCACCACCCCTCAGCCTGCTCACCTGTGCGGTCGTAGGACTCATGGCAGGTGTGTGCGATCTCCGCTCCGAGCTGCAGGTAGTGTCCGGCCTTGTCGTCGGGCGAGCCGTCGGCGCCGAGTGCGAACATGCCACCGGCGAAGCAGGCCAGGTGGCCCATCTTCCTCTCCAGGTGGCCGTTCTTCCACTCGCCGATGAAAGTCAGCCCGCCATTGGACTTGCGTACAAGGTGGCGCTCGATGGCCTACAGGGTGAGGGAGTCAAAGTAATGGGAAAAACGGTTTATTAAGTCAGAGATAAACACTCTTTACGATCAAATAAAGGGGGGGTTTCCAGCGTCTGTCTGCAGCTGGTGAATGATGAGGGTAACTAGTGTAAAGGGGCCTTTAACACTGAGTGCTATTCCAAGCGAGTGAGATGCCAGTCTCATCTCTCAGCCTTTGCTCTGCAGCGTCTGCTCAAATTAGTCTGGCGCTCATAATCATCAAAAGACATCATCATCACCATCCTTCACAGGCTAGAGCTTAACCATCGGCATGATTAGCACCACAGCAATGGGACGCCTGTCCTGATGCCAACACCCAGCAGACGGTCAGCCTCAGCTTTGGTGGCGTCAACCATCCAGGTTTACAGGGATTATTGTTGCTGCACTGTACCTCCACGGCGTCATCGTAGGTCTTGCGAGCTTCTGTGTCCGTCTTGTCAGACATGAGCCAGGCCTTCAGCAGGTACTCGTAAAAACTGTCGCCCAGCCCTCCAACTGAAGTGTGATCTGCAGACAAGTCACAGACGAGGAGAGGAGGATGAGCCGCCAGCAACAGTCACACTAGAGAACCAGGGAATTATTCATTTCTAAACTTTTGCAGCCTCAACGTCTCCGTTGTTGCTTCAGAAGCATCAATCTATCTCTTTCCTGCACATCTACATCATTTTGGAAGCTTGATTTGATCTGATGATGCAGCAACAGCTTCACAGTTTTTCTCATTTGCAGGTCAACTTGGAGAGGTTGAAACGCACACTTAACCTCACAGAGAATAAAGAGGCTCACTTTCAAGTGCTTCATTATTCAAAATAACAGTAAACTTTCTGTAAAGTCATTGGAACTGGAAGTACTGCTTTGTTTCTTGCTCTTCTTCTATTTCTGAGGTGTCAACCTGTCTTTTACACCCTGAGGTGTTTACTTGTAACAACACAGCAAAACAACCACAAATTGGCTCCTGCAAGTGTGGCTGGAAACAGGAAGATGGGTGGTTGGGTTTAAAATTTGGGGAAATGTGTTGCCTGTTCTGCTCTGGGCTTCATCTTTCACTGTTATCTCACGCGTCTACATGAATTATCACTTTTTTTTATGGATGAAACGTTTATTTATCACTGACATAACAGGGCAGAACCAGGATCTCCCCTCCCCTGGGTGCAGCCATCTCTTTAACTCTACATAATCACATCTGATATCGAAGCAGATGCTATGCGTCTCATCATCAAGGAGATTCTCATCCGTATGTGAATGCCTGCAGGGAGCTGAGGGGATACTGATAGACGGGCACCAAGAGACACCAATGCACCTTACAAACAACCTTCAAGGCATTACTCGGGGAAAAGAGTGCTCTGGAATTCCTGACTTGACTGTGCCTTAGGGTGCTCTGCTAGTACTTTTACACAGAAGAGGCCACATCAAAGTAAACGTCTTTACTCGCACTCTACCAAGGAAATGTGAACATTGGAGAAAGTTTGACTGAAAATGTCCCTTTCTGATAATAACAGAGGAGGAGGGGCTGGTGCTTGGGCCACTCCGTGTAGACATGACCGTGTACAGCCTGAGCTCCAAAGAGGTTTGGACGATTCTATAAGAAAAAAAACACCAAAAAATAAAAGACTGTTTCGTTACACGAGCCAATATTTTTTTTCAAAACCAATGTAAATGTAGTTTATGTTAAACTAGGATCATTTTCCCTTTTGATGATTTGATGACTTATTTTAAATCTGGTGTCTTCTGGATGTCTCTAAATGCATAAGCATGTGTGTATGTGTGCTTATGTGTATGTATGCATATGTACACATATACACATGCTTATGTATATCTGCTTATTTACGTATTTATTCAGAGTAAACTTGTCAACACTTCCCCACCTCCATGATGCTTTTTGCACATGACATGTTTATATCTGTACATATCACTCTGCACATAATTATTATTATTATTATTGTAATTATTGACATTTTTATGTAATACTTTTAAGATTTGTCGTTTTTGCACGGTGATGGTGACTGCTTCTATTTTTATCTCTAAATTTAAAACCAAACTACTTTTGAAGGGATTGATCTGGGAAGACATCACTCTTTCACATAATAATCTAGTAGTCCTTTCAGAATGGTGTGACCAACACACTGACCCAGATGACCCAGATGTCAGAGTCCTGTTGCTCATCTTCAATGTCCAGTCCTTGAAAATCTGATTGTTCTTCACATGTCACAGTCTCTTCCTGAACTCCTGAATGCAGTTGATCACTGCATCAACTGAAAACCATGTCCATCTCACATTCTCTGACCTTCAAGGACACAGGACCCGTTTGTTGTGTGATCACCCCGGAAATCCACTTGGGTCTTAAGTCCAGTAGAGTGTCTTAAGTACACGGGATCAATGACTGGACATACAGCAGCTCCAGCCAATATTCCCACTTTAGGCAAATGCTGCCTCCTAACTTGTGAACAGAGCAAGTATTACAGCCTTGGTTGTCCTTTGGTGGATGTGAGGTGGCAGCTTGGTCTCTTTTAAACCAACGTTATCACTTCAGTTGATAGAGCATACATGTTGGAATAGTTTCTCAAAGTTTCCATCCATTGCGACGGCGGCATTCTTTGGTGACATGTATGTGGCGCACAGGAACTAATGGCTGGTACAGTTCAGACACGGTGCTGCAGCCGCACACAAAGCATCCATCAGCACTTGTCAGGACGCACTGGCTGACAGCAAACTCTCCATCTGTTAATGTACTCATTGGTTCATCAATCAATTTACTCTCCATCCATCTTCTGTCCATTTACTTTTGCCTGCATTTGGCTCAGTCTGTGCACTTACAAGAGCACCAGTCTGCATGCTGAGCCACCAAACCATCCATTTATGAGACCCTCCATTCATATGGGGTTGGCTGGAGTGCTCCATTTGTTTGATGGAAAAGTTAACCAAATAAAACAGATTTAATCTATTTTGACACTAGCAGCAGTTAAAAATCTATTTACCATTTCCCACGTCCTTTAGGGAGTGTCGTGGAATAGAATAAATAAAAATGGCGCACTCACTAGACAACGTCCTTACTCGACACACACAAACCACGTTCAATTTGAAAATAGATTTCATCTTTTCATTTCCTCTCACTGAACGGAGGAGAAAACCCTGCGTAGATGGACTTATCTGATCCACAGCAGATCATTGCAGAAACAGTTTGAAGGCAGGCAAAACCCCATTAAGAAACAGTTTAATATCCACAGTGCCCTCATATTTAACTGGAAAATCAATATAATATCTGTATATCTGTCATATAACATTAATATATATATATATATATATATATATATATATATATATATATATATATATATATATATATATATATATATATATATATATATATATATATATATATATATATTATGAGCAGGTTCAGCAAATGACCAATAAACTACGACCACATGATAGCACTTTGCCTGAGAGAATACAACAAAAAATATACAATTTACTCACAAATAGTTTAATTTTTGTAATTAAGACAATACATTCATGTATTCATCATATTTGATACAAATATAAAGCCTTTTATTAGATATCTAGAAGCTACATTTACACTGTTTTAGTTCTGATTAGCTGTTTTGAAGTACAGCTTTTATGCAAAACACGTGCAAAATGTGCATTAACCTCCATCCATCCATCTGTCCATCCATCCATCCATCCATCCATCCATCCATCCATCCATCCAACCTGTTCAATCCATTTTGGGATCATGGGGTTGCTGGAGCCTATCCCAGCAACTATTGGACAAAGGTGGAGTCCCCCCTAGACAGGTCACCGGTCCATCACAGGGCTACATAACATACGGTTTTTAAATAATGGCCCACTTAAGGAGATTGAATACCGTAATTTCCGGACTATAGAGCGCACCTGATTACAAGCCGCACCCATCACATGTTACAGGATAAACCATTTTGTACATTCATAAGCCACACCTGTCTATAAGCTGCATGTAACCACATTGAAACGTGTGTTGTAGAATGAGGATGTGTATGTGCTGAAACAGTGCGCGTGTCGAAGAAAGAGGAGGGAGCGCGTGCAGCGGAAGTGTGTTGGGGATGTGTGTTTATGTTTGTTATCCAGAGTGAAAAAGAACTGTAATAAAAGAAGGTTTCTCCCAGAGGAAGATGAATGATTCTTTATTAACCCGCTCTGGAGGCTCCGAGGGTCCAAACGGGGAAGTGAACAACCCAAGGAAGATCCAGGAGAGGATCTCACTGCATTTTCAGACCACAGTCAGAAAAAAAAAAGTAATAGCAGCAAAGGTTCAACACATGATATATTTACGAAGAAAGACGGTACAGAAAGAGTCTTTAAAGTTGTAATAATATACCTGAGCTTTTCTCTCCAAACAGTTCCCGTGACATGGCAGTAACACTGCAGCAATATGGTAGGAACAGGACTGGTTTAAAAAACATGACCGTAAAAGTCACTGAGAGCTTTCTTCATCTTCCTCCTGTGCACTGAAACCATGGAAGTCTTCCTCCTCAGTGTGGCATTGGAATAGCATCAGACATTCTTCACCACACTCTGTCTCTTCTTCGTTGTCATCAGTGTCACTCTGAGGTAAATTCTCTCCTGAGCTCGCGCTGTCCTCTCCGTCACGCAGCAGACCGGCTTTTCCAAACCCATTTGTGATGGAGGATTTTTTCACACTGCTTTTAACTTGAAGGCTGCGTCATCTGCATTTCTTCTTGCATTTTCCATGATGAGGGTCTGTTCGTGCAATTCATTCACAAAGCAGGAATTGACATTAAACTTGCGTCTTCCTCGACACATATACCGTATTCCCCGTCTCACTCTTACCCTTTCTGCTCAAGCGCGTTAGAAAAAATGCATTAAAAAAAAAAAGACCAAAAGAAAAAAAAGCATAAATTAGCCGCATCATTGAAAATGCCGCAGGGTTGAAAGCGTGTGATAAAAGTAGCGGCTTATAATCCGGATATTTCGGTAATTTTTGTGAGAATTTTCAATGCAACTCCACAAACTCATCATGGATTTGGCGCTTTGGGAGTAGGAAAATGAGCAAATATCAACTCAATACGTTAACAGTCAACACCTGCAGTCCATTTGTCAACAGTTATCAGCTGCAGCTCAACAGATTTTCACTTCAAATAATGAAGTAATGATAAGAATGTCAACTGAAAGTACAGCGTATTACACATTATGATGCAAATTATATTTAAGTGTCAAAAAGTTAACCATAAAATCCTCTCCATGCATGACAAAGCACCATCTGAGGCTGCAAGCAATACCTCTGCATCATTGGCTGCTATGGGCAGGAAAGGAGATAAACTGATGGTGTGTGGCCCCCATCCTCCCCTGACGGAGCGCCCCCCATCCTCCCCTGATGGTGTGGCTCAAGTAAAAAAATCTAAGATGGTAAGAGGCAAGTCACAACCAAACAGCAGCTCTGGGAGGCGATTCTGACATCCTGCATAGAAATTCAAGCAGAAACTCTCCAAAAACTCACGAGTTCAATGGATGTAAGAAATGTGAAGCTGCTCCAAAATTAGAGCTTCTATGTTCAAATGGAAGTTGACCTATGAAGATGGAATAGCTTTGAATTTCAGTTCATATGACCTCCTAATGCAGCAAATTCAACAAATGCCATGTCTATTGAAGGCTTTCAGAAAACTCTGATCACAAACATATCTGTGTTTTCGTTCGGCAATACTAGACTTATTTTTCTACAAAGGTTTGAACTTTGAGAGTTTAAACAAGAGAGAAAAGTGTCAAAATGTCTGAGTAATGTGTACAGAGTATGTAGTGGAGGATCCATAAGAACCCATCGGTGGTACTGATGGACAACAGAAAATGTGTCTGGGTTAAAAATATTCTAATTCTACTTCCCGGATTTTTCCTCTCGCAGGTTATTTTTAGAACATGACATCCGCCAAACACCAGGGAACACTTAGCCTCTTAGATAAAGTTATAGTGGACAGAGTGAAACTTTGGAGAAGCTTTGTCTTTTACGCCAAAGAAAGAACCAAACGGTTCGTTGCAAGTAAAAAACTTATATTGATTTGATGAAATAAATATTTTTCAGAACTGAAATGTATTGAGTTTCCGTGAAATAATGTTTTCCAGAAGTTGACATATGTTTAATGTGGGGAAAACTTCATGATGCATTTGCAGCATTTTGGGAAATAGAAAAAATAAAGAGTCATCTAATCAAGAGAACCTCTGTAACCTGAGTTTGAGGTTTCAACTGGAAATCTCGTCCTTTGTGAGATTGAAATCACTTCACTTGCCACAAAAATTGATTTATGACTAAAGAAAAATAATCTGCATGTATTTTTGATACTTGATCTGCATATGCCATGGAGATTTCTGTAATAGTTTTTTCTGTCTATATGTCCTATTAATATTAGTTTTAATCATAGTCAGGATTTTTCTAATTAAAATAATTTGCATATATTTTAAATAACTGATCTGAATGTGCTTTGTTATTTTTTCTGAAATAGAGTTATGTTTATTTTTACATAATAAAGTTATTCATCGTTGTCATGCGATTTATTGATACTTAAGGATTCTTAATTGTGTCTACTAGAAGTTATGAACTGGATAATGATAAATGATGTAATAAAATGGTAGAACGGGGGTGGGATTCTATAAATTCACTTCCTTTCTCTCCCTTCCAAGCAATTGATTTTATTTCTTATTATTCTAAGTTTGCTACGTCTTTGTATGAATGCATAACTGATGATTGTATTGTTTTGTGCATTATTCTTGCTTTGATAGCTTGAAATAAACCATAAAATTAAAAAAAAAAATCTAGAATGCCAAAGAGCTGCAGTGCCACCAAAAAACCACAAAATTGATCAAAATACTTTTTCCCTTCATTTTCATTGAAGCTTTTCATCAATACTTAAAAATGCTACAGCCGTACATCTGGACAGTGGACTGCTGAGTCACAGGTTTGAAACTCCTTTTTTACTACAAGTACCAGCGACAGTACATTCCAAATATTGACAGTATTTCTCTTATATTAATTGAAAGCATGTACTTGAGGCCACCACTTTGTGTCTTTAAAACAGGGTTTGCCAGAGAACAGGCGTTTCTGTGGAGCAGCTCAATGTCACTTCGTTTCCCTGGGCAGAGCGCCAGATGCCATCAATATGGAGGAAATACGGCGTCCCCCGTTTTCTTTTTGATTAAATTTGTTCTTATTAAAGAACATCTATTTTACTCCCCCCCCTCCTTCCTTCACACTGTGGCTGCTGTTGGAATAAAGGACCAGCTGAAGCTCTCATGAACACCTGAACTCTGACAGAAACTAGCCGGTTAAAGGTCAGGGTGTCCCGATCAGGGTTTTTGGGGCCCATTTGATTTTGAGTTTCTGCTGATACCGAGTCCCAATGTTTTAGATGTAACTCAACTAAAAAATAAACAAATTTAATTAACAAATCCAGTATTTTTCCTTTTATAATGCAACACTTCTGTGAAATAAATCCAACAATCAAGTAAAAATGTCTATCAACCAGTGAAAATACTGGTCACCTAGTAAAAACTGGTGATAATTAGTCATTAGGAGAAAGTTTGGTGTTTTAGTAGTAGTATCTTCAGAACTACTCAGCATATTTTTCCACATGTGATTCATTTCTCCATTAATAATTCTGACAAATAAAGGAAGACTTTCCTTTAAATTGTTTTTGTAGCACATATAATACTCATAACTAGCTCAGGTCATTTAATAGTTTTGGTTCCTTTTAGCGAATATGGTATTCTGCGTCACATTTTGGGTTTTATTACCACATAATTCTGCTTAGCTCTGAGAAGAGAAATAAAAGCGGATCGGGTCTTCTCCCGCTTCAGCGTCTGTCTGTCTGTGGGCAGCAGACAAAGAGAAACAAAGGGAAGCACAAATATCATCTTTTTTTCTGTTCACATTGCTTTGTAAGTCACGGTTTGCATTAGAGAAAACCCCATAGAGACACTTGCTGTCAGTTTGAACCGATTTTTAAAGGAGTTATTGATATTGGAAGTACAAATCTGTGAATATCTGGCTAGCTTAGCTTAGCTGAACTGTTTTTGTGCGCTTCCTGCTCAAATTAGCGCCACAATAAATTGTGGTTATCCGTTCACTGCATGCAGACTTTGAGTAGAGTATTTATCTGGAATAATAAGCTTGAAATATAAAGCGCTGATGATGATAAGAATAAATTATGTCCAATACTGATCGGGAGACAACATCTGATTTTGATCGAGTCGTCAACCACGGGATCGATCCCGATTTCCGGACCGGGACACCCATAGTCAGGGGTCATGGTGTTGAGTCAACTTACTAAAAAAAACACCTCAGACCTTTTTGCCTTTAACACTTCATACAAGTCAACAGCTCGTCCCCAGAAGCTGCCAGATTCAACGGCGGTGTACTTACGCTGGCCCCAGCGGCCCGTGCGAGGGTTCAGGTAGTTGGGGTAAAGGCCATTGGGCCGGTCCATTTTGGCCAGCAGTTTACGGATGTGCATCACCTGAGACAATTACAGGTTTTAAGTTAATGGAAGTGTTTTCACTAAACATTTTTTATGACAGATTTCAAAACCTTAAAGTCTTGTTCAACAGACATTTTCACGTTCTTTGGGATGCAGCCCACAATTTCAGAAGCATCACAGAAAGACTGAGTACCTTCTGGTAGTAGACGGGGTTTCCTGTCAGGTAGGTCAGGTGAACAAACTCCATGTGCAGAGTCCCAAACTCAGCCAGAATGCTGCTTCCTGCTGATGCCCAGCCCCAGTTCCGGCCAACACCGCTGCAAAGAAAGAAAGACCGACACGCAGGAGTTCAGCTGCATGCAACACGATCACTCTGAAACGTTCTGTAACGCACAGGACAGCAGGTCGGTGGGAATAAGGGGAGAAAAGGCTAAACCAGGGGTCGGCAACCCATGGCTCCGGAGCCACATGTGGCTCTTTCATCCATCTGTTGTGGCTCCCTGTGAATTTGGAAAATAATGAGTATTTTATAATAATTAAATTTTATTTTTTTCATTTTTCATGGCATTTCAAAGGCGCTGATGGCTCCGCACGAAGCGAGTGCCGTGTAAAAACCAGCTTCGTAATGAGCTCGTATTTATCGGGTGATACCTGCAGAGCTGATAGCAGGAGGAGACACGCGGGGCGGCTTCAATAAACATTCCGATCTTCTGCCGGGAACTTGACGTACCGCGGGGCAGAGACCAACTCGCTGATGACAGACTGAGAGTTCGCGCCAGCGTTGCCAGATAGAGTCACAGTTTTCCAGCCGAAAAGTCATCTGAAAACCGCCAGACCCAGTCAAAAACCGCCCAGCACAGCTTTTGTTGATGTTTTTTTTCTGTACTGGACTGATAAAATAAAAGATATTTCTAAATAAAAGATAGTTCTGACTAATAATAAAATGTGTACAATATTGAATATTTCCTCAGCGGGCCACCTTCTTCCATTCATTTGCTTAACCCGCTCTATCCCCACTATAACCTGCGTCCGGCTCTTTCATCCTTGTGCGGCGCTGGAGCGACCCGACTATCGTATTTTGCGCTCTCTGTGTAGGACACACTGAGGAGCGCGGGGGAAACCACTCTCAGCTGCAGAGGATGTGAACAGGTGAACAGATAGAGAGGAAAAGCAGGTAGAGAGGCGGGGGAGGGGCTTTGGCTTCAAACTCTGTCAGAGAGATGCAAACACGGCGTCAGATTGAGACACAGCTTTCCCTGCGGGAGTTGAAGCAGAGACTTTCTCTGGGATGATTTTATAAACCCAAACATGGAAACATGATTACCAAGTAGAACTCTTCAAAATAATAATCCTGATCTCTCCACATTCTCAGTGTCTACCATGCATTGACAAACACATCGCTCCATGCAGCGATCAGACCAGAACTAGTAGCTCCTCCCACACGCGGCCGCGGTATCATCCTTTAAAGAACATAGTGTGCATTTGCAGCGACGTATGCTTCAGACGATGTCCGATTGGCCAATCAACATGTCAATCAAGTCCCGTACTTCTCAGTGAGGATTTTGATTGGCTGGTGGATTTTAAAGAAGTACTTTTTTTTAATTTTTTTTTATCTTTTCTGGCCCGCGATCTACACTCATGTCATTGAAGGTCGATCGCGATCGACGTAATGAGCACCTTTGAATAATATATACATGCATAATATATATAATGATGTCAAAACAGGTTGTGGCTCCGGGTGCTTTCTTTTTTATTAGGGGCGGTCCCAAATGGCTCTTTGAGTAAAAAAGGTTGCCGACCCCTGCACTAAACGCTCATTAGATGGTGCAAATCTCCACTCAGGCTCAGCGGCTACTTCAGGGTTTTTCTGTCAAAATCAGACTGTTTCTACTCAGAGAAGTTAAACCCTTCAACCTGGAGGAGTTATGAAATAATTCACATTTTTAAATGTTTTACTGTTTCCCAATAATAAACATATTGTCAAGACGCTTTTGGAGTACGGTAATCTTGATGGCATTCTGAACAAGGTTTATAAACGAGCTCTCACTTGTAACCGAGACATCTCAGTAAAACCAATAAAAACAGACAGCTGATTGGAAAAAAAAAAGCCAAATGAAGATGGCGGACGCTCCACCACACGGAGCTTCCTGCACTCCTGTGCTACAACTGCAACCCAGAACTATGTCCACTTCAGGAAAACTGCAAAAGCCTGGAACTGTGAGAAAGCGTCATCTGATGGAGAAAACACTCTCAGTATCAGCCTCTCAGTCCAGACCTGGAATGAAAGATGGCCGCAGGTGTTGCAGGTGTGGTCACAGCTCTCCTTCTTTACACCTTGCTTATTGAGTTTATACCATCTACCGACGATCTAGACCTCAAAAATGCTGACGACAAGATTCAGCTACAACTTTCCATTCATGGAAAGATGCATTTCAGTAGAATGGACAAAGAAGACACAAACAACTATGTCAAGCCAAGCATTGGCTATGGGAAGCATCTGCTAGCTATGACTCTTGTTTATCCACCCATCTACCATAAGAAACGAAAAAACATCAAGACAACTTCACGTCTACAATGGACTAATGCTCTTGTCATCACGATCTGTTTGACACTATCTGGAGACATACATCCATGCCCGGGACCGCGCCACGTCACACCGAGGGAAGGCCCCGCGGAGAAGCGCGCAACTACGGCCCTACTACCTGGTGTTGCTACAGATTGGGCGCTGGGGAGCCTTGCTGGTACCGTGGTGGATCCGTACACGCTGGGTGCGCATGACGGAGCGGGTGTGCGGTGCGCCCTAGCTGGATGCCCTCGATCAAGCCGGCGGAGCGGCGTCTTCCATCGACCATCGACTGGACCCGGAGTTTCGGCGGGGACTGGGGTGTATGCAAGATCAACGGAGCCCCAGACTTCTACCACCACGCTAAAGGAGCACGCTTCCAACACCTCCACAGTGACGCAGAATGTAAACAGAAAACGGCTGAACCCAGGGATCGCAAAGAACAAGAAGTGGGCGGTGTTTCAAACTGTCAATCATTCGCGGACAGTGTGGGACCCTAAAGCCAAACCAAAGGGGATTCTAGGGGGACACCTGAACATAAGAATCTTCCTTTCTAAAGGTGAGCAAATACAGCATCTGTTACTGGACTCAAACCTGGACTTTCTCTGTTTATCTGAATCCTGGCTCAATCAGAATTCCCCATCAGCAGCTCTGAATATTCCTGGTTATAACATCTACAGAAAAGACAGGGAGGGATCTAAAAAGGGGGGTGGAGTCTTGATTTACATAAAAAGCACATTGCAGTGCCACAAAATTCAATGGTCAAACCATGTTCAGTTGGAATGTTTGGGGCTCACAATCTCCCTTTCACCACAAATGTCATTTATCCTTGTTGTTATCTACAGACCTCCATCTGCAGATAACAGATTTTATGAACACTTTGAGAAGTTGTTAAAAGAAAGCAACTGTGACAAAGAAATTATTATCATGGGTGATTTCAACATTGACTGGGAGGACAAATCCTCAAGAAAAAAACTCAAGCAAATCACTGACAGGTTTAATTTAACACAAGTCATCCGTGGCCCAACAAGAATAACTAAATCTACCATGACGCAAATTGATCTCATATTTACCAACAGACCAGAAAGAATTGCAAAATCATTTAACATGTTTATCAGACCATAATTTAACTCTCCTCTCTAGAAAACTCACTAAAAAGCGTTTCCATTCTTGTGCTGGAGTCAAAGAAATTATTACAATACCTAAAAATAAATATCAAAACTTTGTAGATGAAGCCAATCAAATTCAGTGGGACAATATTTTACCATCAGTTGACACTGAAAATTATGGCAAACTATTCCTTAAAACACTTGAGAGAACAATTACTGAATTCACACAAAAAATCAAGCTGAAACCATACAAAAACACTGTTCCATGGATGAACTCTGACATCATAAAACTCATGAAAGAACGAGACCAAGCCTTAAAAAAAGCAAATAAAACTAAATCAACCCATGACAGAGGTCTTTTTGCCATACTGAGAAATAAGGTGGTAAGATCATTAAGGAAAGCAAAAGCAGATTCCTTCCTCACAATAATTGAAAAATCACATGGAAACTCTAAAATAATATGGAACCAGATAAGAAAAATGACAGGTGATCGCCCTAAAGAACAAAACATTCTAGAAATTAAAATAAACAGACAACTAACAAACAATGCTCAAGTCATAGCAGAGGCATTTAACCATTATTTCATTGATTCTGTGGCCAACATAGCGAGCTGTTTCACACCTGTGGAAACCTACAATCTTTCAATAGACGCAAGCCAACCGACATTTAGTTTCACAAACATCACAGAATCCGATGTATCACAGACCATCAATTTACTCAAACCATCCCGATGTAAAGACATTTTTGGCTTGGACACAGTGATGCTCAAGGACCTCTGTTCATCACTGACACGCCCCATTACCAAAATTATCAATCTATCCCTCTCACAAAAAACATTCCCGAGCACTTGGAAACCAGCCATTGTCTCTCCCATTTTTAAGAGTGGAGACCTTCATTCCATGTCCAACTACAGACCCATTAGCATTCTTCCGACAGTGTCAAAAATTGCAGAAAAACTGGTAGCTAAACAAATTATAAACCACCTCGACACCACACTCTATTCTCTCCATCCTATGCAGTTTGGCTTTAGAGCCAATTACTCCACGGAGACCGCTACCTGTTTTTTCACTGAAAATATCAGGATTTTGCTGGACCGAGGGGGGGTTGTAGGTGCTGTTTTCCTGGATCTCAGGAAGGCTTTTGACACTGTTAATCACAAAATCTTACTGTCAAAATTATGCAATTTTAACTTTTCTTCTGATGCACTGCAATGGATTGACTCCTACCTCACTGACCGCTCCCAACTTGTCAAAGTCCAGTCATTTAAATCTGCAGCTCTCAGTCTGCCAACTGGTATTCCACAAGGATCAATTTTGGGACCTTTGCTATTTTCATTGTACATTAATGACCTTCCATCCAGTTGTCCTGATGTTTCTGTGCAGATGTATGCTGATGACACTGTAATATATGCTCATGGCAGTAATTCCTCTCAGGTGTCTGAGAAGCTCACCAATGCCATGGTTAACATCACAGCTTGGTTGAAATATTCTTGTTTGCAGCTAAACACATCTAAAACTGTTGCAATGTTTTTCACCAAGTCCAATAATAATCTCACTGCTGAACCAGATGTTTTTGTTTCAGGAGAAAGGCTACAGATTGTATCAGAATATAAATATCTGGGTGTCATTTTGGATTCAAAGCTGTCTTTCAAATCACACATAAAAAAAGTCTGCAACAGAATCAAATTCAACCTCAGTAATTTTAGACACATTCGCCACCAGATGTCCACACAGTCAGCAAAAATGTACATGCACTCTATGATCCTCTCTCATATCACTTACTGTTTGCCTGTCTGGTCACAGGCTTGCAATACATCTTTAAAACCTGCCCAAACATTATACAAACAAACTGTTAAAACCTTGGATAAAAAACCCAACATATGTCACCATTGTCCAATATTACAAAAACATGGTTTACTGCGTTGGGACAACATGGTCAAATTTTCAAATCTCTGTCTCATGTACAAAATCTTTCATGGCTTATCATCCCCTCCTCTTCACCAGTTTGTTAACATCCGGACAGCAGATCACAGCAGAACTCGGAGTGCAGTCAGAGGAGACTGTATCATTCCCTTCAGAAAAAGCGCTTTTGGTCAGACCGCTTTTTCTGTTAGAGCTGCTACTGAGTGGAACTTCACACCTGTTAGTATCAGAAATCAAAACACATATCATTTATTCAAGACACAATTAAAGAAATGGCTCATTGACAATCAGAGCTGTCAACACTGAGTACATTTCCTCTCACTGATCCTCATTACTGTCATGTCTTTTATGTGCACGTATGTTCTTACATTTTTCTGTTTTTGGATTGTTTTATCATTAATTTGATTTTAGGTTAACTGCTTATTTTATTGAATGCATTGTTTAATATATATATGTAATGTTATGTAAATATGTAATTTTACTTTGATCTTTTAGGGTGATTTTTAACATCTTCCCAGGGACTGCAGATGAAAAATAGCCCTTTGGCTAACTCTGGCATATTGACAGAAATGTTTATTAATATGCGCTGTCCCCCCTATTCAAATAAATGATTCTCAAGTGTGACCAACAACTGCAGATTTCCATTAATGCCAATCGTTCAATCATGAACTTCCTGCTAAAGCCAATTCCACTGTTTCACAGCATTACCTTATTATAATTTAAAAAAAGCTGAATCAATCATTGAAGATGGTCAGAATGAATGATTTCTAATTATATTACTCCTCTTGATTGATTCATGATTTTTTCCAAATGAAACATAATTTGCACATATTTGTAACTTTTGATACTTGATCTATTTATTATACGAAGTCTTTTGAAACAGTGTTATGTCTATTTTACTGATTATTTTTTAATCATACATGATTTTTATAATTAACATAATCTGCTGCACGGTGGTGCAGTGGTTAGCCCCCGGTTCAAGTCCCAGCTGGGGGGAGTTAGCATGTTCTCCCCGTTCATGCGTGGGTTCTCTCCAGGGTCTCCGGCTTCCTCCCACCGTCCAAAAAACATGCTTCAGAGGTCAATTGGAAACTCTAAATTGTCCATAGATGTGAGTGTGAGAGTGAATGGGTGTGTGATATGTGTGATAGGCTCCAGCAGCCCTGTGACCCGAAAGGGACATGAATGAATTATGAATGAATGAATGACATCATCTGCATATATTTTAAATAACTGATCTGCAATTGCCATGTTGATTTCTAAAATATTTGTGTATTTTTTACATAATAAGTAATTCATCTTTGTCATGTGCTTTATTGATATTTAAGGATTCTTAATTCTGTCTGATAAAGTTATGAACCAGATAATGATAAATCATATAATGAAATGGTTACGGTAGAACAGGGGTGGGATTATATAAGTTCACTTCCTTCCAGTTTGATTCGTCGTTGTATGAATGTATAACTGATGATTGTGTTGTTTTTGTGTATTATTCTTATTTGATTGCTTTAAATAAACCATTTTAAATCAAAATCAAAAATGTCACCGCCACAGACAGCAACATTGACCAAATATGTGTATATAACAAAAGGTGGGAGTGGACGGACGGGGATCCGTGCACCCCGTCCGGATCCCCGTCCGTTGGACCCAGGCCTAAAGGCCTCTGCCCAACGCCCAAGCAGTCATGGTGATGTCACAGTTGGAGGAACTGTGGATCCAAACCAGACACTGCCGGCTCGGGGAATCTAGCGCTAACAGACTGTTGTGCCCCGCTGGTTGAAGGCCTCACTGCAAGGTCAACGACCTGAGCGGACTCTACTGTTTTGAAATACCCCGAAAACGTTAACGGAGGAGAGTGGGGGGTGGGGTAGGGGGTTATTGTAAAATTTGTGATTTTTTTTGGTTTTTACATGTAAAGCGCTTTGAGCTGCATAATGCACCAGAGCGTTTTTATAAAAAAGGTTTGATTTAATGTTTGCTGTTAGAACCATTCCATGGAGTGGAACTAAAAGTGCATGCGCTTTGGGAATAACACAAACAGCAGTGCTTATTGTCTTCCTGCAGCACCGTCTGAACACCCACGCCGCTCTGAGAGGAGGTGCAATCAGGCAAAAGCAGTCAAACCACGTGTGGGTGGAGCGGGGCTCCGCTGGAGCTTTTCATGCTTTGCCTGGTCGATCTGACATCACTGCACTTCAGAGCTGCAACCACGGTTTGGAAATTAACTGGAAGTATCGTCATGATAAAAAGCCCTTTAAGTGATAAACACTGGAGCCTTTCTACAAATAGATCATCTCTGTAACACCATCAATGGGAGGACATTCCACCAGTTTTTAGTGCTCCATTATGTGCATCTCGGGGGGGGGGGGGGGGGGGGGGGGGGGGTCTCTCTGACTTTTACAGCTGTTTCTGCAGTATTGAACTCTGCTGACAAACATGATTATGTCAGGGAGTTTACAGGAAAACGAGGCGCATTAAATGGCTAATAATATCTGTTCAGGATGACCTCAAATGCTTAATAAACCAGCTGTTTAACATTTAAAAGAATATTTTATTGATGCATCTACGAGTTTCAGTAGTGCCGGATGTGCTGCTAATGAATTTTTTACAGAATTTATATATTCACAGAACAAGGAAGTGATACGGGATCCTAAGCAGCAGAAAAACCGTCCGTTTTCAAACTAGTCAGAAAGAATGTTAAAGGGATGTCTGCGTCACTCACCTCTTCAGGTTGACCATGGCCCAGGGGATCCCAGTGGGGGTGTTGAAGGCAGGGAGGAGCTTCTCAGCGAGCTGGACAGCTTTCAGTTTGAACACCTGGAGAAAAAAGGTGGATGGGAACTTTAGAACTGGAGAACTTGGAATAACTAATGCAAAATAAAGGTTAAACAAAAGGATAGAAAAGCTTGGAGGTGATGGTCACAGTGTATTAAAGACACATTTGTACAAGAAAATACACAAAATGTGCCTTCAGTCTGTGCAGCAGCAACATGGAAGTTGGAGGAGTCTTATGGAAATCTCAAACTTGGAGGTCAGACTGCTCCAGCTGACAAAAGGAGGAACAACATAAAGTCTGTTGACCAGCTGTTTGTTTGAACAAACCAATGCAGAGAAATGGGTTTGTTGGTCAGAGATGATGGGAAGTCTTCCTCTCCACTGGCAGATGAAAGCTCTGACAAACTCAGAGCTCAATGTTCTTGTACAGACATGACAAAGTGGAGTCTTTCTGCATCCCACCATGAAAACTGAGAGATGCAACTCTGCAGCAAATGTTCATGGAATGCAAGGAGACCAGGTTACAGTGTTGATGAAATACTGCTGTGATATGAGAGCTGCATCTTTTTTTACCTTCACAGATGAAAGAAACACAGTCTTTGTTTTAGCTCTCACTGATTTAACCACAGCCAACAATTGAATGATGCAGCAGATGATGATGGGGTCACGCTGGCGCTCATGCTGAAGCCACGCCATGGCGTCTGCCTGGTCTCACAAGATGACCTCGTTTTTGGTTTCTCAGAGGAAAACGTTCCAGAGATGTTCAGTTGATTCAGGAAAATGTAGACTTGTACAGAAAGGGTTGACTTAATATCCATCCCATAATAACCACATAGAATGGAGATGGAATTATGGATAAACACAAATAAGGAGAAAGATTGACTGACTTTAGTGAAGAACCATCACATCATATATATGTAGATTATTTAAATAAAAGCTTTCTTCAAATGCGACATGTCCTAAAAAACTGCGTTCCAAACAGAAACAAAGTCCTCTCAGTAAATATTAAAGCTGCTGTTCTGAAAACACAGCTGACAGGCGCAGTGGGACGAAAAGCAAATGAGCTGCATTTTGACAGCTGATGAGCGCAGAAGCAGCCTGATAAAAGCAGCAGGAATGAATCACGGACCTTCATCCCATGGAAACAACAGACTCAACTGCAATCTGGTAACAGACCCGGTAAGACAATAGGAGAAAGTGTCAGTATTTACCTTCAACATGTTTCTTACATGACCGCCGGTCAGGATGAGCGCTGGTATATTCAACACAGTCAAACACTGTGGACACAAGTTTTCTTCAAGTCTTTTGGCCTTTAATAGCTTTGACTGACTTCCCTCTTTTGGTGTAGAACGTTGCCTTTAAATGCATTTGTTCTACTACTGGTTTCAGTTCATGGCTGCTTTCCTTTGAAGAGAAGGGCGAACAGTTTGAAAATCCAATGTTTAATTGAATAATCGAGAAATTTCAAGGCTGTGTTGGGGAACCACTAAGACCAGACCACCATGCAGAGAAAGACTGAGGCATGTCTGCGTACGCATTTCCTGATTCCATACCAGACGAGAACCGCAGTAGGTGAAGACGTCCATATTATGTCAGAGTACAGGTCATGTTCTGCCAAGTGAACCGACTACACCACATAAGGGAAGCACAGTAGGGGAAGCATCATGATGTGGGTGAGAATTAGAGAGGAAAAAACGTACATCTAGAGTTTACATCACTGAACAACGTAGAGTAAGAATCCGTTCTAACTGCTGAGAGTAGAAAACAAATCGGGAAAATGCCAAGGAGGGCGACTTCAGTAGAAAACTCGATAATTAAGCTGCTATCGGGCATTCAGAGTCATTAGGTAAGCAAACAGCATCATTTATCATGGAACTGCAGAAACCTGGTGGCATTTCTGTCAATTGGAAAAGAAAAAAGAAAAAAAGATAAGAAAAAGGCGTTACTGAGGAAGCACCATAAGCGGTATAACACTAGAACAAGATGACAAATCACGCAGAAAATAAGTTATCTTTTGACAGCCAGTTAAAGGTGATCACCTATTCAAAGGTTGAGCTCTGCGTGGCCTAAACTTACAAACAAAGCCTGGTGGGATTTCTGCAGCCGGACCGCAGACAGGCGGGGAAGAGCTACAGGAAAGCAGTCCAGCAGACTGAGGCTGCCAAAGCAGGTTTAAAGCGACCTGATCTCTGGAAAATTCCTGCCGTCGCACAGACTGGGGGGCTGTAACGCATGCTGCTGTTCACAGAATGCGTAAGCAGCTTTTTGGGACACTGAAAGGAGGATATGGAGGTCAAACGGTGGAGAAAAGACCTGAACTAAAACAGACGCAGATGAGGAGAAGAGGCTGTCTCAGGCTCCTAAAAGGCCTGTGTGATGAAGGAGGAAAACCTGAGGAGGATTAAAAGCTGAAGAAAGCGAGGCGAGGACTAAAACTACACCCACTGAGGAACACAGACACCAACAGATATCACATATGAAAGAACTGTCCTCAGGAATGCTGTCTGGGTTTAGTAATGAAGCCAATATTAGTGATCAGAGGTAGATGTGGTTAAAAATCCTGTTCTATTCTACTCTCTGTCATGGATGTCTATGTAAAAATGTTTTCTGTGAACTGAGCAATTCATCCAGCTGTTAGACTGACATCCAGCTCCAATGAATACCGCCTTTCAGCTTTATAATTTTATCAGCAGTTACATCCATTAGAACTAGTTTTAGAAAAAGTGAAAAAAGAAAAACTACTCTTCTTTTTTTTTGTTTAGAGTTTTCCAGAATCATTTGCTTGGGCAGTCAGGAAGTATCATCTTATGCACAGATTCTGTCCCATTTGAAAAGGACAGCGGTCTGTGAGGTAACCCTGGTCGTCAATGACAGAGGTCAAAGGTTTCATGTAGGTTTGCAATCACTCGGTTACCTGGACGATGTGTTTGGGATCATTGTCTTGCTGGAAGATCCAGCCTCATTTCATCCTCAATGGTCTCACAGGTGGAAGATTTCTGTCCCAAACCTCACCACACATGACCTCATTTATCTTTTCCTACTTATGGATCAAAAAACAGCTCCAAACCATGATGACTCCACCCTCATGCTTTGTATTGTGAAAGGACGAGACGAAAAGATGTCATCTTGAACTTCAACACCCTTCAACTGTTTTAATCGACCTGACACAAGCGTGCTCACAACCTCAGTGCCACTTGGCGCTTCGTGTATTGCTCCGCAATATAAACTAGTCCCCCCTATTGATTCATTTACTTTTGTTGTAGTTGTTGTTTTTCAATTTTAAATTGTCTTTTGTTCCTGAACAGTTGTTTGTTTTTGGTGTGAACTTCATTAGTTATTTCTGTATTTTGGAAAAATTTGTAATGTTTTTTTACAGTTTACATGTTTTGCAGACCGCATGTTTTTTACACTTTTGCACCTGTATTTATTTAATATTTATTTCTTTATTTAATAAGAATCTCATTTTTGATAATAATTTTTCATAATAATTTTAGTAATATTTTTAATTATCTAATATAATGTAATTTGTGATGTCCTTTATTGATGTTATATTATATAGATTATTTCTGAATGTCGTGTTGCTGCCACAGATAAATGATATTTCCCCATTGTGGGATTAATAAAGTCATCTATCTATCTATCTATCTATCTATCTATCTATCTATCTATCTATTATTTCTAAATACATTACACCATCCCCCTGTTGAGGAATACAGTGGGAAGATATGCATATAAAACAATTAACATGCCTTGAACTGTATGATCATTATTTAACAGCTCCTTTTCACAAGCACGTTTTACTGAAACATTAGCCTTGGAACAACAAGATTCTAAGCTATGGCCTCTGGGTAGATTACTGGTTGCCAACACAGACGATGAGGATTCTTCTGCCTAGTATTTTTGTCTGTTTCTCAACCATTAGGTAACAAAGTCTTTTAAATAGGATGTTTTTTTCTGGCTGTGAACTGATCAAAGTGCTGTCCTCAACCCTCCTATGAGAGTCCTTCTCTGTTCTGTCTTCAAGTTCCAGCTTTTGCACCCACAGCCTTCATCAAAGAGAAATCTGGCCACTGTGGACCAAGTGTCTCCTCCACGATTAGTCCGGCACCCGTCCGTGTCTGCAGTACCTTTCCCGAGTTAAAAGGAACACTTCAAGAATATTTCATCATTTTGCTCTCTGATAGAACTGAATAGAAGTCAGATCCAAAGGAGGACTGGCCGTTTCCTGGAGCACATCCTTATTTTGCATTCTTCCTCATGAAGATGATAAACTCTGACAGTTTCTCTGATCCAGCCAATAACAACCGATTTATGAACCGCATCTCTGCACTCCCAACAAAACCAGCCCAGGGACCATCATTTCCCTCTTTGACACAACTCCACATCACACCAGCAGAATAACCTTCAGGTCGACACACATCTATCCTGTCGGGATCATGTTTACTTCAGCAAGGAGCCAAGATTAGTAGAAAAAGTGCTTCTGAGATAGAAGCTTGTTACAGGAAGGCTGCTGCTTCAGTGTTCAGCCTTTTTGAATGTATGACGAAGCTAAAAGAATAAAATCAACCACTACAAGTCCCAGCTGGGATTTGAACCAGGCACGAGGGCTGACCACTACTCCACCGTGCCGCCTGAACTCTGAAAAATGTAATATGAAATAAAAAAATGCATACTTCACCAGTAAAATGACATGGAGAGGAAAGAAAAGCTTCAGGTTTTCAAAGCTCTTCTCAGATAAGGTCAGCTATAGTAAGATGTTTAATCTAAAAAAACAACTTCATAAGTCTAACACAAATGCTAAGAATCAATGTTACTTAAAAATAATTTAAAAGCCAGTGGCCAATACTGAAATCTATTTCAAAAACTAAAAAAGAAAATGTTTTTATGCCTGTCTTGAAGTAAGTTGGATCCTTTTGAGAGAGATTTTTTTCCTCACAAAATCTCTAAGTTCTTCCAAAAACTGTTCTTTAGTGAGTGATCATAAAGCCAAAGATTTTCACTCACATTCTTACAGAAATAAATGTCCAGACTCTGATGTTCTGGTTCAAAATAAGCTGGGAGTTTATTCTCAGGCAGCATTTTAAACTGCAGATCTGCAAAATCTCTCCTCACTGAGAAGTCTCTTGGACAAACATTTCGAGGCTTATCTGGCCTCCTTTCCTGCTCGTCCTTTTGCTTCATGATCCTTTAGTAACTTTTTTGCAATAAAGTATCGTTTACCCATAAAGCCCGAAGCAAACACAATTCGTACACAGACAGACTCGCACAGTCTGTGCTGTGAGGACTGGGCCACCGTTTGGCGAGTAATTGGCGGCTCCTAACAGGATTAGGGAGTAGACGGTGAAATGTGCTGAATGTGGCAGCGTGGAAGACGGTGCCCTGAGGGCCACAAAAAGGGAGATGGAATTAAGTGTGTGAGCTTGTGTGGGGAGTGTGTGTGTCACTTTTGTACAGTCATCATCAGCTGATCAATTTGCTCACTGAATTCAACACTCAGAGGCCTGGCATCTATCAACAGCTACAAAGGAAATTCAATGAATGTCTTCATAAAAACTGACAAACTTACATTTTTTTCATTGAGTAGTCACTGAAGTTATGCAGGAATGCCTCAAAAAGTCACCAACGACCTCCAGGTCATTCAGGTTTAGCGTTTAAGGTGCTGATGTTTCAACAATGTCAGTAAAGATTAATTAGAGCTCTGTTAGGTTTACAATTTAAAGTTGATGTCTGCTTTTTCATTACTCTTTAAAAATCAATGATGCCTTTAATTATTGATGGAATAGTTTCACAGCAAAACTGCAGATCTAATTCTAGCAACGTGGGCACCAGACTCCAACAGGAATGCCAACAGGACGATAGACTTCCCCGATACAAGGAAACATTTTTGAAAGGTTCTTTTGTTTGTGGGTTTGGGATTCGTCACAGTCAGTCGCAGCCCAGGAAGACACAGAGCTTTTGCCAGGATGGCCTGGGCTCAAACTGTGGAGGGGTCTGGTTTGTGGAGCGTGAGACCACGTTTTCACAAATGGAATGGCACCACAGAGATCAGACTCAAGCCCCGCAAAGATTCTTTCCAACTACTCTGTAGGACAGACTGCATCAGTCCCACTCCTCTATTCTCAAAATCCAAGGGCAGTCACTGAGACAAAAACATTTTTAGATGGAAGATGGTGGAACAAACTTGTTCAAAATATTTTAAAGATTAGAAATATCAGGAACACTCAAAAGCAACAGACTAAAAACAGATTTCAATATGATTTTACGTAAATATAGTCAACAGTTGTAGAAGTCATTTGAAAACTGAACTTGCTTCAATCAAAAACTACCACTCTATTGTGAGCTGTGATGTTTGCAGGAGTTTAATGTTAATTCAACAGTTTAATTTCCCTTAATGCGTCCCGTTGATCCGTTCTATTCTTTCCCACATTAAGGTAACCTGTTTTTGCTGCACAGTCCATTTCCTCACATAGTTTCACCGTTCATCTCCATGCAATATTTGCAACTTCTTCTATTCAAATTCTACTTTTTCTTTTGATTAAACTTGCATTCCTGCAGTCTCCATGTTTTCCTTTGACTTGTGTAAGAATTATTTACAAAGAGAAGAGGAGACTCTTTTAGTTTTAAACGTTTTGGCAGGTCTTGTTTTGTAGGTCACCACAGTAAAGAAGATCAACTAGTTTTATACATAAAAACCTGCAGGTTTTATTGAGAGGAAATACTTTAAACCTGAATTCAAAAATAAAACCAGTTGACTACTTTGATTATTAAGCAATCACATATTACATCCACAATGTAGTTATCAGGATATGTATAAATATGCATGTATAAATATAAATGTATGAATATATAAATGGTGTAGATATACGCACTCCGGCCCTTTTATTAGGTCCACATTGCTAGTACCGGGTTGAACCCCCTTTAGCCTTCAGAACTGCCTCAGTCCTTGGTGGCATCGATTCAACAAGGAGAGCTTGGTCCATGTTGACATGACAGCATCAGTTGCTGCAGATTTGTCTGCTGAACATCCATGATGCTGGTCTCCCGTTCCACCACATCCCAAAGGTTCTCTATTGGGTTCTGGTGACTGTGGAGGCCGTTTGATTCAAGAGAAATCATTGTCTTGTTTTAGAAACCAGTCTGAGATGATTCCAGCTTGATGACATGGAGCCTTATCCTGCTGGAAGTGGCATCAGAAAATGGTTCGCTGTGGTCATGACATCACCACCAGCCTGAACTGTTGATACAAGGCAGGATGGATCCATGCTTTCATGTTGCTTTTCAGACCAGACAACATTTTTCCATCTTCTATGGTCAAGTTTTGGTGAGTCTGTGTGAATTGTAGCCTCAGTTTTCTGTTCTTAGCTGACAGCAGTGGTACCCGGTGTGGTCTTCTGCTGCTGTAGTCCATCTGCCTCCAGGTTGGACGTGTTGTTCTTTCAGAGATGCTCTTCTGCAGACCTGTTGGAACCAGTGGTTCTTTGAGTTCCTGTTGTCTTTCTATCAGATGGAACCAGTCTGACTGTTCTCCCCTGACCTCTGACATCAACAAGGCATTTCCGTCCACAGAACTGCTGCTCACTGGATATTTTCTATTCTTGGACCATTCTCTGTAAACCCTAGAGATGGCTGTGGGTGAAAATCCCAGTAGATCAACAGTTGCTGAAATCCTCAGACCAGCCCGTCTGGAACCAACAACCATGCTACGTTCAGAGTCACTTCAATCACCTTTCTTCCCCATTCTGATGCTCTATTTTAACTGCAGCAGGTCACCTGGACCATGACTACATGTATAAATGCATTGAGTTGGCTGATAAGAAATTTGCGCAATTCACACATACAGCCAGGTCTATGTGCAAAGCATTTGCCAGCTTGAAACTATGATCTGGATTGTGCCAAAAGCCTCAGTGACCGCCTCTGACCGTCTTCCTGCTGAGCTGTGATGCCATGGCAGTAAGTCATGGATACAGTGAAGACCAGGATTTGTTGGGGGTGCTTACTGGGACAAACAGTCGGATGCTTCCCAGTGAGATCAAACAGACAGCCATTGGATTTTGCACAGCGCAGGCCAGCAGCACAGCTTAAAGCTGCCCATCCCAGATCCGACAGGCTGACAGAGTGGAGTGTGGGCTACTGACGGATGTAATGAGAACATGCTGAAAGGATGAAGGCGAGGAAGACTGCACGTTGGATGGAGGAAGCTCTGGTTTACGACAGCACATAGCAAAGAGCAATTACAGTGCTTTCTCTTTTATTGCAGGAGTTGGTTTCTAGAAATAACTCGCAATAAACAAAATCTCCAAAGAAGTCATCGTTTATTTTTTAACAATAATTTTAGATGTTTTGAGGCTGGAAAATTCCTCACTACTCACTTTATAGACTATTCCCACACAGACATGAACCTTTTTACAATTTTCTCTCTTGTTCAAACCTTCATAGGAAAAGAAATCCAGTACTATAGATTGAAAACAAATATCATCTTTGCGAACTTAATTCATTCTATACTGTCCAGATGGGGGGGGGGTTAACAAACCTCTGCAGCCAATCAAGATGCAGAACACAATGCAGTGATAAAAAAGCATAGGAAAATGCACCACAAAATCTGTAAATCTGTAAAGTTGTGAAAGGTGAACTGCAGCAAAATGAGGGTCCATTTCAGCTATTTAACCATCTCTAACTTTCCTCTTTGTCTTCTTGTGATCAAAGCGTTTTCATTTTTAGGGCCTCAAGAACAACTTTCCCTCCATGTCTGCTTCCCGCTATGCATCTTCCAGCCCTGAAGTCTCTCCCTCTGTTTCCCACTCCTTCGTTGAACCATTATTATCCATCTCTCTAGCAGCACAAGCTTCCTCTTTGTCAGCCTCCACGCCTCCTTTCACCCCTCCATCTGTTTGTGACTGTGCTGTAGCTTTGATGCTCTTTTATTTCTCTACATTCCTTCCTCATCTCGTCACTGACCTTTGCTTTTTCAAACTATTTATTACTTTGTTCCCATTCAATTTCTTGTCCTTTTTCAGCTTCCTTGAGGTAAAATCTTTGGTTTTCCACCAGTTAGGGGAAAAATGCTTAAGGGATTTTTAGACAACTATTTCATTGGTTCCACTTTTTTTTAATGAGGCGGGCAAGAAATATATGAAAAAATTTTTCTAATACAAATAAGAAAGATCCATGTAAATGGACTGTAGACGCCTGGAGGACACACAGCTCAGAATACTTAATGTGGAGGCCTGTTTGTGTCAAATATCCAATCATTATCCTCTCGGTTCACAATCATAGCACTTACATCATAAGGCTTAAAGCATAATCTGAATGATATTTGCTACTTTCATGGAGCAGTGCTGTGGGAATGTGCCTCTAACACCACACTGTCCAAGAGCTCTGCTGTTATTTTGGCCCAGGCACAGTGCCTCACCAACCATCCAAAAGAACGAATCTTAAAAAAAAATTCTACAATTTTTGGCTACATTTTTTTCCAACTCTTAGGCAAATCAGAATTCTACCCCCTAGCCCTCTGGCTTTTCCCTACGTCTGCAATCGTAGGAGCATTTGGAGCTGTAGTGGTGTCCGAACTTTTTTGTTTATTGCACATGTGTCAAACTCAAGGCCCGCGGGCCATATGTGGCCCGCGAGAGCATAAAAGTTTTTCATTTCTTAAGATAAAAATTGGTGTATATTTATTTATACCTAGGGGGAAATTGACTTAAACTATCGGATTGGAAAACTATACATTATGACTGTCCATATAACCTAACCCGACAGAATCGAATGTAAAAGGATTTATGCTATGCTAACAAGCAAACATATGTTTTCTATGCAACTGGAATTGTCACTTCAGGAGTCAGACCTGAAACTGGATGGTTTTGTCAACTTAGCCTCCATGGTTTCTGGAAAGAGATGACCAGTTTGGGGAGGGAGTCACTGGCTCCCCAACCCCCAGCTGAGGACAAAGGACTCTTAACGACCTGAAACCATGGAGGCTAAGTTGACAATACCATCCAGTTTCAGGTCTGACTCCTCCCCCATGAGCGCATATATACCAGCTCTTCGACCAGCTAATTCAGAATTGACAAAGCCTCTTGGATAAGAGCTGAAACATCTTCTAACTTTAAAAACCAAGTCCAGATGACATCCCCTAAACCTACTAAAATCACATGTATAAGTTATATCTGGCCCTTTGAGGACAGCCACTATGCTGATGCGACTTAGGACTGTGTATCCCTCCGTTGGTAGGGTGATTAGTGTCACGCTGTGCCACGGAGGACAAACACAATTCATCGCTGACCGGCGACTATTCATGTAGCCCGAATTTGAAGACACTATTTTTTCATAAGTCTCCGTTTGGAGGGCTGATTGTACGGGTGGGGAGAAGCCGTTGGGGGAGAATTCAGATTTGACCTTACTCTGTGTTGAACAGCAGTAAACATGTTGCTCCTGCAACTCTCCTGCAGGCAACGCAACATATAAATAAGTATAGGAATGAATATTAAATGATTGGGGGTTTTTTTGCGTGTGCTTTCCCTATGCATTATGGAGAGATTAAAACAAAACAAGAGCATAGTAGACTGTTCACAGGAACAATACAGCAACTGCAGAGCACTGAGGTGTTGTTCTAACAGCCTGTGCTTTCATTTCACAGCAACTTAAGGGACATTTCAGCGCCGAGGTTCTACCCAGGAATGTTGGATCTGTTAGTCGTCCACTTCTAGTAACTAGGATTGCTCACATAGAGTCAATGGATCGTTCTGAGACGACGATTAAGCACATTCGACACAATTCACAATCTGATGCAATTTCATTCCTGTCAACATTTTTTAATTTTCCCTTCTGAAAGAATGTCTGGTTATAGAAAAGCATTTATAATAAATATCCTTTGGGCTGATAGTTATCATCAAAAGAAAAGCAATTTTTCAATTAGAAAAGTAACGACAGAATAATAGAAAAAACGATTATTAAAATTAAGACTCAAGAAGTTGTAAAAAAATAAATAAAAAACTGAATAAAAAAGTAGGAATGCAGTTTTTTATTAAACAAACGGTAATGAGACAGAAATCAGGAATGAAAAAATGTCTGGTGAAAGAAAAGAGGTGAATGTAAAAGAAAAATGTTTAAGTACAAAGACGATTCAGAGGAAAAGGGTTTGAAGCAAACTAGAAAAAGTAAGCAGAGAAATGTATTTAAAACAAATGTTAAAAAAACAAGAAAAAAAGAAGCAGAACAGTCAATTAAAAACCAGCTCTGAGAGGAGAACAAGAGAAAACAACCTTTCCCAAAAAGGACAAGTAAGAAGGACTTTAGGAGAATGAGATACAACCAAAAGAGAGAGTTTAAAAAAGTTGAAGACTAGAAAGTAAACACCATCCATCACTGGCCCTTTGTTAACCACCTCCACCAGCTCCTTCATCCTAATCTGCAGCCCTACTCTTCCTCATTCTTCTTCTACAGTATTTCTGCCTGCTTGTTCTCCTTTCTCCAGCTCTGACGTTCCCTGTGAAGTTTTCCCATTTTGTCCCAAATCATGTCATCTGATGGATTTTAACAGATGCTGAGCTAAAACTGAAGGCCTCATTTAGTCACGTTAATGATCCGCTGTATGAACTCCTTTGTCTCCAAATGCGTCGTGCAAAGATTAGGTCGATTTTTCCTTTAGAGGGTAATAAAATTATTTAAAATTCATTCAATCTATGAAAAGATTTTCAGTTTCACTTCATGTAAAAATGGAAAAGATAATTTTTTGTTTGAAATAACTTTCTTTTAGCTCATATGTTCAGTGAAAAATCATTATTGTTTAGCTTTTCCAGCCACAGTGGTCTTTTTGTGAAGATATTTTTAAAAAGACATTTTACAATGGGCTGTTTGTTTTTTGCTGCTTTTCTTTTTAACGGAAATGGCAGCATTATGGCATCTCCCTTACTTCCCCACTTTAGCTCCCCCTCAAGTGACCTGAGGTCCCCGCTGTTCAGGTGAGCGCCAGCGTTCAGGTGAGCTTTCCTAAACCCAAGGAACTCCCTGAAGCAAAGAACCCTGGTGTGAATCAACCTGCCAGTTTGAATGCGCTCAAGTCGCACACTTTTGAACAGTTTGGTGAGAAACTTTTGGATTGAACAATGTGCTTTGAGTAGAAGATCAGTGATGAATGAGTTCTAATGGCAGACACCTACATGCTTATGTAACTGCAGAGCAGCAGTAGGATTCCTGCAGGGCTCACAGCTCTTATGCTGATATTTTATGAGAAGTTGGAGCTCAAGAAACTACGAACAAAATGTGGAGTGCATTGTCAATCTCAGTAGTTTCTTTTTTTAAATACATTTCTGAACCTAGTTTTCAAGCACCTTCAGGTGCTGCTCGTTAAACCAGATCCCAGGAGATCACCTGTGATCTAGTCCTCTGTGACCTTTCATTTAATGTCTCCTCTTCTATCTACAGGTAACAACGGCCTCATATGTATGCACAATTGCCTTGGAGAGAAACTCGCTCACTGTCAGGTATCCTGCTGCAGATGGACTCAGTCTCTGTTTCAGGAACAAGGCCCTAAAAGAGATGCATTGATAACTCTCTGATGAGGCACAACTCCAAACTTCCTGAGGAAATAAAAGAATGTCTCTTTAATCATTTAAAAGCTGGAGCTTTACAAAAACATGTGCTTTTCATTCTTTCAGAGGTGGAGTGAGGGAACATTTCACAGAAAACCTTTTTACTTTCCCCAAAACCCTCAGGCTTTAGACGCCTGAAGGTTAATTAAAAACGAACTGATCCGCGAAACCCAAACCAAGGAACTGGAAACTGTGGAATAAGATTTTAGAAAATAGTTTAGAGAAAATGTGCCACTTCAAGCTTCACCTGAGCTGTGCTGACCAGCTCAAAGACCTGAACTAAGACTGTGGTGCCGTTTTCTCCTCACAATACAGCAGCCTGGAGGGTCTGGACCAGTCTGCTAACTGGTCTATGAAGGACAAAGAAACATTTAGGAGATGCAGGTCTAAATTATAAAAAGAATTACTTTGACTTTAATACTCGTTTCCTTTATTTTATTGCAAGTCAGAACACAGGACCACCCAAGAGTCCTTCACATCCGCAGCTCACATCATTTTCTACCCGACTTCTTTGATATTTTCTGCTTAAAGTCATTTCCGTGTCGTGAAAACACTCGTCTACCAGACAAAGACAAGAACTCACCTCCTGTCCAGAGAGGTAGTACGCAGCCAGGAGTCCTCCAATGAACCGAATGTTGACCTCAAACACAGACACCTCAGCATTCTGGGAAAACAAAACAGCAACTCAAATCATTTCTTCTGTTTCAAGCTCTCTGATACTTCTTGTATGAGCACGACAAACATTGCAGAGAGAATCCAAAAGCTGTCTGTTATTGTTAGAGAGAAAGTTTTCTATAGATTTACTTGATTTAAAAAAAAAGTTAAAATTGAGAATTTTCACTAAGGCTTATTCACTAATTGTATCAATATAAAAAATGCAGAAAACAAGCATGAGAAAAGATAACACTCAATGCAATACCCCGTACAGCCTCTAGGGGCTGACTACACTAGACTACGTTTTCAATTTCCTTTGCTGAATAACTGAATGATGTGAAAAGTGTCATAAGTGAATCGTCCTGCATGTGATACAGATACTACTGTTCTGCATTATCAATCCCATCAACAAGACTCTTAACACAGAATGTTACTGTAGACTGGATGCATTATAAAAAGAAACATGAGACATTTAAGCAAAAAAAAAATCAATGATTTAAAACCAATAAAATAGACCCCCCCCCCAATAACTGTTCTAATCGGGATTACAAAAACACACTTTACTAGTTCATAGTAAAGCTGACATTATTTTCACTTTAAATGACCATAATGCTCCTTACAAACCCTTTCAAAAAATGAACTACAGGTTTGAAAATGGCAGCCCACAAAGCAACCATGTGGCTATGCAACAACCCCACATAAAACATTTCTATCTGACAAATAAGAGGACATGGAAACCTAAACATCATGACTTGATGAATCTGTCAGCGCGTTTGCTTTGGAGCATGAAGCATGCATACATCGCATGGACCAGAGCCGTCATAGGCTGACCGCTGAGACTCCAGTGTCACCCTGCTCACTGACAATGTTGTTTTGTGAAGTGTGTGTGACCTTCGTTTGACATGAACAAACTCCGGGGGACGCACAGGCTGTCATAGGAACAGGTTTCCTCTCCGACCTGAGAACAGTGTCCATGACTGCAACTGAGAGGAAAAATGGAGGAGCCATCTTTTAAAAAGGGAAGTGACTGAAGCTTTCAGGACACATAACTCGTGTTTATCCCACGCCACAGGTGAGTTTATCTGTGATCGTGTCTCTTAAACCCAACTAGCTTCACTTATCACTGATGTTAATCAGAACTGTACTTCAGGTTTTTCACATGGATCTAAAAGCAAATGTGTGTTGTTGAATATTTCTTCTACTTCAAAGTCTTTGCAGCTGTACTATAGTGATACTGTAGGGTTTTTGCCCCTCTTTGAACTGCTCCCCCCAATGATATGTGAGGCGTTTGAAGCATCATGGATTCTGACCTTTTGGGTCTGAAGGTTCCTGGAAACAAAAGACCCCCTTCAGCTTTTATTCTGTAGAACTCAGACTTTATTTTGTTGATTTACCGAAAAACACAAAAGAGCATCGCTTATAATGTTCCTTCGTTCCTCACCTGGTGCTGTGTTGTTGTTGCAAGTTATTATGAAAGACAAGACGCGCAAGGATTCAGTTTATTTCCATGCTGTTCAGAAGTAATGGAAGTTTTGGTGATCTTTTATTGACCCAATTTTAGAGTTAAAAAACAGGGAAACATTTATACCAGACAGAATTCTCATCAATTGAGAATTAGGATTTTTTTCCAAACATCTTTTTTGTTTATTTCAGGAAACATTCAGGTATGAAAGTTTTTGCTAAAACACAGTTTGTAGATTCATTTCCATTTCGAATCAGTCTAAAAAACCTAAACAGTTTTTTGCAAATATAAGAACGAGAGAATAATATTGGAGGCGATTCCATCTTAGAATTCAGCAGCATCTTTAAATCTCTGAAGACGAGGAGCCGAGCGTAAAGGGCAGGAGTCGTCACTGTCAAGTGTCTATCACTGAGAAGAAAAGGCGGCCCGGATCATGCCTCACATGACAGCCTTCACCGTGTCAGACCACCTCATCCCAGCAGTGACAAGAAAGCTTCATCAGCAAAAAGCCATCTTCCAACTCTCTGGAAAAAAATCTGTCAGAAAACACAAGAACCTCACAGAAGCAGTTTATTTGAAAACGTTTCCTAACCCCTCGCAAGTCACTTGTGTTTAACCAGCAAGTTTCTCCTTGTATTGAAATGACAGACATGACAATATACAAGACGTGTCACAGTAAAAGAAACGTATCTCAACTTTCAAATAGATTTAGGCAAAAAGTGCATTGTCCTGAATTATTTCAAGGGGTTTGTGGGACTATGCACAGTTTTACAGCATTCCAAACCCTTCAAGCTCTTCTAAATCATCCTGACTATCACCAGAGGCTATCCTGGCTAGTTTGACGCATTGGGCCAAACACTGGATGGCCACCACCTGATATGAAGAAGTCCTAGCAATGGCTAGAAAGGGCTGGCCTACAGGACAGCACTGAAGCACTCATCCTGGCCGCTCAGGAACAAGCCCTGAGCACCAGAGCAATAGAGGCTCAGATCTACCACACCAGACAAGACCCAAGGTGTAGATCTACCACACCAGACAAGACCCAAGGTGTAGATCTACCACACCAGACAAGACCCAAGGTGTAGATCTACCACACCAGACAAGACCCAAGGTGTAGATGTACCACACCAGACAAGACCCAAGGTGTAGATGTACCACACCAGACAAGACCCAAGGTGTAGATCTACCACACCAGACAAGACCCAAGGTGTAGGCTGTGCAAAGAGGCACCTGAAACAATCCAGCACATAACTGCAGGATGTAAGATGCTGGCAGGTAAAGCATACATGGAGCGCCACAATCAAGTGGCTGGAATAATATACAGGAACATGTGTGCAGAATATGGACTTGAAATCCCAAGGTCAAAATGGGAAACACCTCTGAAGGTGGTAGAGAATGAGAGGGCAAAGATCCTGTGGGACTTCCAGATCCAGACTGATAGGATGGTAATGGCAAACCAACCAGACATTGTAGTGGTGGATAAAGAACAGAGGAAAGCCGTGGGGTGGATGTGGCAGTGCCAAGCGATGGGAACATCAGGAAGAAGGAACATGAGAAACTGGAGAAATACCAGGGACTCAGAGAAGAACTGGAGAAAGCCTGGAAAGTGAAGGTGACAGTGGTGCCTGTGGTAATTGGAGCACTCGGGGCAGTAACCCCCAAGCTGGAGGAGTGGCTACAACAGATACCTGGAAAGATCTCAGACCTCTCAGTCCAGAAAAGCGCAGTGCTAGGAACAGCTAAGATACTGCAGGACCCTCAAGCTCCCAGGCCTCTGGTAGTGGACCAGAGCTTGGAAGAGAAACCACCCGACGGGCGTTTATATATACCGTATTTTCCGGACTATAAGTCGCACCGGAGTATAAGTCGCACCAGCCCAAAAATGCATTATAAAGTAGAAAAAAACACAGATAAGTCGCACTGGACTATAAGTCGCATTTTAACTTTCACAACCTCATATGACACAATCATAGCAGACTGTTTATCTAATACTTTCACAGTAATTTTTTCTCAAACTTATTTATTTATTCTTTTCATGAAGCATCATTGGCCAACTGATACTCTGTTTTCATCCTGTATTTGTAGAATGTAGTCATTTTTATTGCATTTCTGAATCTATGAAATCATTGGAAAATACAATATTATGTTGTTAGCCTTCAAGATCTTACTGTAAAAAAAAGTTTGCTGATTCTCTGAGTCACTTAACATACTCTTAACACTTAACATACCTCATACATCAAATTGACCCAGGAACATCATCTCTGTTCCTCACAAATGAACATAACAGGAGGGTTAACAATGTATTTATTTCAATTTATTTCTAATATAAGTCGCTGCGGAGTATAAGTCGCACCCCTTGCCAAACTATGAAAAAAAGGGCGACTTATAGTCCGGAAAATACGGTATATGATAACAATGGTGTCTCTCACAATGACATCTCTTGTAACATTGTCACACCCGTGTCAGTTCCAATTGAAAAGCGACTTGTTGGTCAAATAAAAGCAACTTTTAAGTCAAAGTTTGCCAGGGTAAATATTATCAGAAATGACAGTAGCATTGACCTAAATAGGATTTGCAAATAAAAAAGGGAAAGTTTGAACAAGAAACTCCAGCTTCTGCCCAAGTGAAGCATTTTAAGCAATCAAAGAGACCCTGTGCCACCAGAACAAACCTGCTTCAACATCACTGCTGTACCACCTGATCAAATCATCACTTTTCCACTGGTTATTAATGCAATAGTTAACAGGCTCTATTAGTTTTGATGCTTGCAGTTAGAGCAGACCTGCTGCCAGCTCATCCATCATCAGAGGGCAAACTGCTGTACGGGGCCCCACCAGCATACTGGAGAGCCCAGAAATGACTCACTGACTGCCTCAACCTGACATGGCAGCTATTAAATCATTTATTAGTGTGTATGATGTGGTGAGGGCAACTGAGAGGACAACTAAAGAGGCAAGAGGGGAGTCTATAAGATCTGAGAGTAGGGCTGCACGATATGAGGAAAACTCACATTGTGCGATATTAGTGCGATATTGCAATGACAACATGCGATACATGAACAAATAGGAAAGCAACCAAAAACATCACTTCCATTTCACTGCAACAGTTTAATTCAAATAAGAGTCAACATAACTTAAATTAAACTAGGGCGACAGTGGCTCAGGTGGTTGAGCGGGTCGTCCAATGATCGAAGGGTTGGCGGTTCGATCCCCACTCCCACCAGCCAAAATGTTTTGTCCTTGGGCAAGACACTTCACCCTCCTTGCCTCCAGTGTGGCTCCACTGGTGTGTGAATGCGCATGAATGATCCCGGTGATGGTCAGCGGGGCCGTAGGCGCGAAATGGCAGCCACGCCTCTGTCAGTCTGCCCCAGGGCAGCTGTGGCTACAACCATAGCTTACCGTCACCAAGTATGAATGAGGAGTGAATGAATAATGGACACAATGTAAGCGCTTTGGGTGTCTTGAAAAGCGCAGATAAATCCAATCCATTATTATTATTATTATTATAAACTCTAAATGAAACTAGTCTACATAGGAGACGATCTAACATCACAAGATTCCATCCAATTGGTCAATCAAATAACTCCATTTATTTGATTGACCAATAGGATTCGTTAAATACTTAAGGCTGCCATAAGATTGTTTTAGCACATTTAAAGTAACCATTTATTGCAATTTTTGTCATCTTTTACTATATGCGTATTGCACTGCATGATATTGCGATAACGATAAATTTGCGATTTATTGAGCAGACCTGAGAGTATTTTGTTTTAATTCGTAAAACAAAGTGACTTCTAAAAGTAAAAAACTTTTTTTAACGTATTAAACTTAAAAATGAGTGTAAATTAAATGTTATTTTTACACAGGCACATTATTTCTGAACAAGAAAATGAAACATTATTGACCTAAAGAGGCTGAATTACACAAAAGACTAAAATTTAATTTTCATAGGATAAATGCGCCAACAATAAATAACTAAAATATCAGAGATCACAATGGAATTCAATATAATTTTCAAAAGTTTCATTCAGGTTTGAAATGAATTAGGGGAGCAACGGATTACTAGCGGATTACGCCCACTCGCCCTCCCATTTCCTCGTGTGCACGATGCAGCATTTAAATGAACTGTCGCGTGTCCAATTCCCGGTTACCGTCTTTATTTTGACAAGCGTCAAAGTTGCTGCTTGACGTTTGTCCAATAGTGCGTAAACCTGCAGCTCCCGCCGCGTGTGGGAGGAGCTACTGTTAAACGTTTTCTCGACCTCATCATGGATAACGGGGATGATGAAAGATCAGATTTATTTAGCCGCTGCTCCTCAGTATCCAGTGGGAGGGGCTTCTAGCAGAAGGTGACACTGTGACAGAATGGAAAGTAACAAATGATGACATCCCCTGATTCTTCGACTATTAAAATATCTCCCTCTCCATTTAGTAATCCATCTCCAGTGCGTCTTGTGGAGGTGTTGATTTTCAGGAATTACTTAGGCCCAGAACACAAAGTTTTCTCATTGTCTAGTCTCACTTCATTTACATTTGGCTAACATTTTGAAATTCTGGACTTTTTCATGGTGTTCAGATATGTTATTTCAAGATTTCTTTACTTCACCAGCTTCTCCAGTGGGTATTCAGGAAATTGTAGTGTTAAGTAAATGGGCAGCATTTAAAGTCTTGCTAGAGGACTGTAAATATTTATACCGTGATGCTGCAGAATAATTACAGGGAATTTGATTTTAAAATTTAATTTAAATATATTTTTCTACTTGAGAGGGAAAAGAGAGTACACTGCAACACACTAAACACTCTGGTTTCTCATTTTCTTTTTAGCATGTTTCTGTAATTTTCATTTACATTTTTTCGGAATGCCTGTGCTCTTATTTTTGGGCTTTTTGTTTTTGTTGTCAACCATATTTTAGGGACAGCGATTAGTTTGCTACTTTGATAAGGCGACACAAATTAAAACACATTTTTTTCTTCTAGATGTTGTAGTTTGTCACAGAGACTGTAGAAAAACAATGGGAATACATACATTTTCTTGTTTTTGTTTAGAAAAAAATAAACTAAAACTAGTGCAGTCCTATATTTCTTGTCTGGTCTAAAAAAATCTCAGTAAATTTCCTTTAAAATATAGCACTAAAATGTGCCTAATAATTAAGTTTTACCTTGTTGGCGTAAATAAGTTTTAATCACAAATAAATAAATAAAAATACACTGGCTATTTTATTAGGTACACCCATCTAACTGTTTGTTTATTTAGTTGTTGTTGCCAGACGGGCTGGTCTGAGGATTTCATAGGTTAATTGGTCTACTGGGATTTTCACCCACAACCATCTGTAGGGTTTACAGAGAACGGTCTGAAAAGAGAAAATATCCAGTGAGCAGCAGCTCTGTGGGTGGAAATGACTTGTTGGTATCAGAGGTCAGAGGAGAACAGTCAGACTGGTACCAGCTGATGGAAAGAAAACAGAAACTCAAAGAACCACTGGTTCCAACTAAGGTCTGCAGATGAGCATCTCCGAAAGAACAACACGTCCAACCTGGAGGCAGATGGACTACAGCAGCAGAAGACCACACCGGGTAAAATGGTGTATATAGGTGCAAAGCTGCTTTCCTCCGCTTCAAAATCTATTAAAATAATGTTAATTGAGTAATCATTGGAAGAGTTATGATAATTCAATGATTGTAAACAATGAAGCTAAAGCTGTGGGGTTACAGGGTTAAAGATTTTTTTAAATTAAATGAACATTTATTTAAAATAGATATCATGTTGTGCTATCAAACTTTTTGAGGTTCTTGTCATCAGCTGTGTGATTATTAATTGGGAAAATATTTAAACTGGTATTGCTTTACAGAAGCCAACACTATAATTAATAAACGTTTCATCTAAATTTGTTGAAACCAAAGGTTTTTTACAGTAAGCTGAAAACTGTTGTCTAGAATGAGGATTTTTACAAAAAAAAATATACTGGTGTGAATGAATTGGAAACATGTTTGCTGTAATATTGTGAATGGCATGAGATGGCCCAAACAGCCATGGTATCCATGGTTCCCATCCATAGATGCCATGGATACCATGAAAGGTATGCACTACTTTCTTCTTTGTCTCTTTACAGAGAATGTGGAGAGATGGAATCTCCAAAGCAATTTCTGCTGCAGCTTTTGTGCTCTTTTCTTTGCCCTTTGTTCCCCACTTTCTCCATCTATTCGTCTTAACAGCGCAACCACCGGGACGCTAAGGTTAATTAGCCCTTTGAGGGTCACGCTGTCAGATCTTTTCTGCCTACCTGGAAGCTGCCCCAAAACTCCCTCAACAGGGAAACTAACAAGGCACTAGTGCCACATTGAGTAAGTGTGTTGGGATGGTTTTGCAAAGAAAAGGCAGTAAACGTTTCCCCGGGGTAGAAGGATGAATGGATGAGCCAGCTTGGCCGGTGCAAAAATCAGTATATGTGAACCAACCGAACACCAAGAGGAACAAAGTTTTATAACAAGACAGACAGTTGGCTGAAAAAAGATGGAGGATATGAGAGCAGAAAAAAGACAGTAGTTGAGTAAAAGGACAGCGATAACGTCTTTAAGGCTGAGGGGAAACACTCAAAAGGAAGAAATTAATAGAATATAAAAGAAAATTATGTCTGGAGGGAAAAAAATATGCCAAAAAAACAAAGACTAAAGGTAGATGTGAGAAAGAGAATAAAAATGTGAATACCAGAAAATGGGGGCATAGAGTATGCAAGGAGCACTGTAACCCTTGAGCTGGACCCCATAGGATAGCACAAGGGTTAAAAAAAACCAACAGAAGTAGAGTGACTGACAGAAAAAGAAAGCTGTTAATGGAACAGAGAAATAAATGAGGAAAAAGGCTGGATTGATGGACAAGAGGGACAAAAAACAGTCAGTACTGTAAACAGAAAAGGGGGGAGGGGGACAGAAGAAAGAAGGTTCTTCATGTATTTTTATTTTTTTATTGGAAGAATGATGAGATGTCAAATATAGAAAAGTTTAATGAAAAGCTGAAATGGTTTGTCTTTCACATGTGGGCACTCCGACTTTATATTCTGCCAAAATCAAGCAATTATTGATGCAAGATCAGTTGAGCGATCCATTATAAAGAGCAAGAATGTTTGTGTCAGAACCCAATGGACAGAAGGTCTTAGACAAAAAGGGGGGAGGGGTACACACCACACTGAAGTCCAGATTCTGCTCGATCCACTCTTGGCCGTCTTTGAACTCCTCGTGCAGGCCCATGATGTACAGCGTGTCTAAAGCGTCTACAATGGTCGCTCCCATTTGAGAACTACCTGCGCAAGACAAATGAAGCACACAATTAATGTAGATTAACATTTCAGAAGTTAAAATATAATAATAATAATCCTAAAAAAGAAATACAAAGGTCTCCAGTGGTCTTCAACCTTTTTCAGGCCACAGACGGGTTTATTGTCGGGCAATATTTTCACAGACCGGTCTAAACAGGGAGGAGGTTTGTGTTTAATATTTTTAAGATTCAAGTTTATGAAAAACCTTTTTTTCAAATTGGAACGCAACAATAAATTTAGTTTAAAAAAATCATTAATAGATTATTTTACAGACAACAAAGTTGTTGATTTGTAGAAGTTGTTTCTGATTTGTAAATAATTCAATTGAAGCAACATTAGAGTTTTATTTTCATAGAAGACCATTATAACACGGAGAACTCAACTCAGTCTCAGATCATCTTTCAGGGCAGTTTTTTGTCTGCTCTTGATTCACTAAGATTTAAAACAAGAAATCCTCTGAAAACACAATTTGATTCTTAATTGTCTTGAAATGTATGTCCACTCCAGGTGGGACTTCTGAACACGTTAAAAACACCAACACCACCATCTTTATTGGAGTGGGTGTTTAAATGTATTAGCCATGGCAACAAACTGTCTGCAAAAAAAAAAATGACTTTGTGTTTAATATCTAAAAATAAATGAAGCCGGATTGTCTTCAAATTAGAGAAGATACACTAAAGTCAAATTCTCCTGGAACCCATTCAGCTCCTGGACCTGCCCACCATTCATTTTATCAATGACTTGAATTAAAGAGACCAACACCATACAACAACTATCATTATCAACTGCAAGTATTACTCAAACACATTTCAGTCCATCGGGCGTAGCTGAAAGCATGATGCCTTAACCGCCTGCCAAATCTTGGCAGATTGGAGCGACTGCCGACAGAGCGGAGCCCTTCTACGGCACACAAGCCCCGCCTCCCGTCTGTCACTTTCACCCACAGGTTTGCTGCAGGCTCTGCAGAAATATGACACCAAAGAGGAGACAGAGGCCTGTCACAGACAATGAGGCAAAGAATCACGGCCTTATCTGTAGGGTTTGTGAGACGGCACCTTATCGCAGGACACACTAGTCAATAAATGCGACACACAATACTCCTTAATCAATAATAGTTGCTATGATTGTTGTGAATAAATGTCAACAAATCCCTGCTGTGCTGTAATCAATAGCAGTTTCATAATCATTATAAAGCATTATAAAATACAGCTGAACAGACATTTTTTAATTCTTTCCAACAACAATTTCCCTGATCTGCCATTGAAAAAGATTCATAAACGACAGTGGCTCAGGTGGTTGAGCGGGTCGTCCAATGATCGAAGGGTTGGCGGTTCGATCCCCACTCCCACCAGCCAAAATGTCGTTGTGTCCTTGGGCAAGACACTTCACCCTCCTTGCCTCCAGTGTGGCTCCACTGGTGTGTGAATGTGTATGAATGATACCGGTGATGGTCAGAGGGGCCGTAGGCGCGAAATGGCAGCCACGCCTCTGTCAGTCTGCCCCAGGGCAGCTGTGGCTACAACCATAGCTACCATCACCAAGTATGAATGAGGAGTGAATGAATAATGGACACAATGTAAGCGCTTTGGGTGTCTTGAAAAGCGCAGATAAATCCAATCCATTATTATTATTATTATTATAAACAGCAACAGATAACTGCTCAGACTTTCATGGTCTGCAGTTCTATATGAAATTGTTTCCAAATTTTAATGTTTAAATTTATATTTTGAAAAGAAGCCTATTAAAGTCATAAAGAGTGTGTCACAATCATGATAAATACTGAAATGGTGACCTACAATGTGTGGTTGTTTCATATATGATGTTACAGTCTCCCTCCTTTGGACTGGATGTTGACTGGGGGAAGAAAAGAAAACCAAAAAAAAACAAAAATCACCAGGTGGCCTTTACATGGCGTAAATGGTAAATGGCGTATACTTATATAGCGCTTTCTACCCTTTTTCGAAGGCCCAAAGCGCTTTACAGTCACAGTCCCATTCACCCAGTCACACACATGTGGCCAATAGTTGTCTACTCTAGACCAAACCCGGTTGAGACGGTTTGTCCCACCCTCAATACCCTCACTGTAGAGCTCTCGAGTTAGGTCCTTGACCCTAGTCTGGATCAATTCTACGTGTGGCTCACAAACCCAGCAGAGTTCTAAAATGTAAACAATCAGATGGTAGAACTTCAAGTCACTCAGTAGTAATGGTGCCGTCAGCTCTATATTGAATACATATGGAAGTAGCTTCCTGGTAAACGCATATATTCTCCAACTATTTTTATATTTGGATCTAGTGCTGTCCAGTCAGTGAAAATACATTGAAGCGATTAAGTGTCACTGGCTCATTAGCATAGATTCAGGATCATAGCTTAGTCATTGTGTAACGACACCCGAGTCTCCACATCAACACTTTCTATTTAACTTTCTTTTGCTATTGTATGTATAGTAGGTTTATCCTAAATCCTGTTATCGAATGTTCTCGCTTCTCCTCAGGCAAACTCTCACAGACATTAATGAACACAAACGTCTTTATCATTCCATCATACACAAACTATTAACTGTAAGGTACTAAATAAAACTTTTGTTTGTTGTCAAAAAGTAGGCAGCGCCTAGTTCCCTCATGGGGGGTGAATTTTCATCGGTAGAGGATACTTTTGCGGCCCCTGGCATTGCCTCCAGCCCGTTAAACCTTGTGAGCGTGGAAAGTCTGTCATATCCGGCTCAAAACATACAACACAGCGGAGAAGAACTGTGACGCTGGAGATGCTGTGACCCTTTAGCTTGTTTAGAGTTTGGCCAAGCAAATTCAAGTCAACCCCCCAGGCCAAATTAGAGCAGTCTGGCTGGCTGATAACTGGATCCTAACTTGTTTGCAGGCAGACCTGTACATCTGCTGTGTTTCCAGCTCCACACGGTTACTGCTCTGATGGGGCCTCCTGCTCGACATGACTTCCCTGGCTGAACTCCAGCCTGACTGCTCGTTTCCAGGCCTGATGCCAAAGTCAAAACTGTCAGAGCTGCTTTAACACAAAAGCCATTTGATGCCGTTTCTTCTGGAGAACAAAGAAAAAGAGCTTGATAACATTAAAGTAAATGGGTTAGCTACAGTAGCTAAGTGAGGTATAAATCTTGGGTCTATTTTTAGACCCATTTAACATGCTGCAAAATCAACAAATGTGGTGTAACTCTGTTGTGGGTAATAATGTGGAACAGTGCATTTGAAGGTTTTTATATAGTTTAGGATGTTTGTTCAATAACATTTAATATATATACTCTAATGGTCAGTACCAAGAAAAAGGTTCTGACTGTCATTAGCATGGAATATTTAGAAAAATAGCATTTTTATAATAATTTGGAAACCGCTGAAATTCACTACCGAGTTGTGAGTGGGGCCGTTAGTGCAGAGCAACCCCGCCCCCTTCCTGTCACCCAAAACTGGGAGCTATCTTTTTACATTCCCTCCCGCTAGAATACAACCCTCACACCTCCAACCTAACATTAGCAGTACAACAAAAATGGTTCCTGATTCCCATTGATTGGAATTTAAAGAAATGCTCGGGAATGTAATTTTAAGCTCAAATGTTCTTTTTTTCTGTCTTTCCTCTGTCATCAGAAAAATGCCATAAGAACATGTTAGAAGCACCAAAAACACAATTCCCATCACTCTTGAAGTGCAGTCAGAAGAACTACTGTGGTCGAGAAAATCTAGTACACAGCTGCTGACCTATTTTAAAGGCATTTCTCAGGAGCTCTTCTTTGTTTGAACTTTTAACTGGTTATATTCTTGTTTACGGTTTCATAACTACAAACCGGAATAGAGAAAAATGCAGCTGTAGTGTATAAATAAATCATAATAAATAGCCCCCAAAAAACGGCTTTATGGACTAACAATAATGCATTTTTGCAGTGTGACAACCAAACTGTGTTGCATTATTAAAAATGGTGACGAATGCTAAATTGGCTGCATCTCATCTATCTTACCACGCAAAGCTCCAGACTTGAACTTTCAAGGAAGCCAGTAAAAAATAATGGTCCCCACACAGAATGTAGGTCAGGCCTTAAATGACACTTTGTAGAAGACCAGATTATGTCTACAAGAATAACAGCAGTAAGATCAGGGAACATGATCTGTCATGACTGATAAAATCCTATCTCCCACCTCTTCACTGATTGAGTTTCTACCATTTCCTCTCCATGGTGAGAAAGAGGTCACCCATGCCTGACCTACGTACACAAACAGGCTGTCAGTGCTAAGCGTGTCCTACCCATGAACAGAGGACAGTCAGGGGTAGTAAATGTAAGCGAAGCCCAGCATCACGATGGCAGATGAAGTCCAGCAGATATCATTATGGCCTGTCTTCCTCTCTGCAAAGGTTATAATGGAAAGTACAAAGTGGGTAGAGACTACAAGGAGCTTAACGTTTTGGGGTTTTTTTTTCTGAAGGGCTTGTTAAATGGAGGCAAACTGAACACAAACTGCTGCCAGTGGCGCTTGTGCCTGGCTCAGATTGAGCTGGTCGCAGGACAAACATGTGCCAGCTCAGCTGAAGGAGACATCTTTTCAAGTTTCCCTCCCATCACTGAAATGCTAACAGGATAACGGGAGTATTCCGGAAAACAGATAAACACGTAATACATTTTCTTATCCCAAAAGATCTTGAGCAAGTAAAACAGAGTAAAATCTAGTCCAGTGAGGCTTAAAAATGTTTTCAATAAATGTTTATTACTGCTGAAAAGGATATAAAAAACTATTACATGTATAGGACTCTATTAGACTCTTTAATGTGTTTAAATCATTGAATTTGTCAATTTTTTTTGCTTTATAATGTCTGTTATTGTACAATGTAGCAGATTGTTTTAATAACAGACTAGTATCTAAGAACATGTTAAAGTTTCTTATAATAAATCATATACCGGTATATGTAAATTGTGTATATAACATTTTAAAAAGCATTTTTGAACTGTAGAAGAGGCTAAGTTCTCATTTCCTCTGCCTCGCTTTTGGAATCGTTTGTTGGGGACACTTATGATCCTAGTCACTTGTGTAAAGTGGTTTTTGTTTTGTTGCTTCTCTTTTTTTCAAGTTCCTCTTTTAAGATCCGTTCAAAAGAAATATAAACTAGAAGGAGCTGCATTTCCAAAAGAAAATGCAGGGTTGAATGCTATATTGCTGAACCAAAATGAAAGTTAAAGGGTAACAATTGGGAAAAGAAAAGAAGAAAATGTTCAAAGTTGACCATAAATAAAGTGAAAACAGCACAATTACAAATAATATATTTTTGTGAAAACTTCAAACCAGTGAAGTTGTGAACCACAGCTCACGTATCAAGCCATGATGCCACCAACCAGGTACAGCAGACAGGACATATAATTCATATAATCCCGGAATATCTTGAAAAGTTCAAGGATTTGAAGTGTAACAAACTTTTCCAAACTTAATTTTGGAAAAGAGTACAATAAAGCAATTCAAAATATTAACTGCTTAAATTAAGGAAAACAGGTGCGTGCAACATAAACATCAAACAAAGAATGACAACTCAGAGGTCCCACTTGAGGTTTGTTCAGGTGTATTATATATTCACCACGCCCGGGTACTGTTCATCCGACAAAACATACAACCACCACCGTATTTTTACATATGTATCTATATATATACACACAAGTCTCTGTTCATATCCTAGAGTCCAACTACTAATGGAGTTTGTAAACTCAGTCCCAGCAATGCATTGCAAACAAAAACAAAAAAGGCTCGATCTCACCGGCGTTTTCCAGATCTATGACGTGTAGATTTCATGATGAGGAAGTTCCACGCAATAATCCGCCCTCCAGGAAGTGGGGAGTATAATCCAGTGTGTGGAGCATGAAAACGGAGCGGCTCTGGGACATTCGACGCAGTTTCTCAGACACGGCCCATCCGTTGTGTTTCTCTTTCGCGCTCCCGGTCTTTCTCTTTTTTTAAAGCATCAGCTGTTTGCCCTCGCTGCCTTTGCGTCATTGGCCGCCTCCCTCTCGTAGATCCGCCTCTTCTTAAAGGGGCATGCTGCTTTTCCTCATTCACCAAAGTCCATTCATAAAAGTCCCAAAACATAAAGCTCTGTCCAGATCAAGTACATTAGCAGCATAAGCAAGTATTCTGCCCCTGCAGGGATTCATAACAAAATACATAAAACAGTGCTCAGCATGCTATTTGTGGCAACGTCACAGATCCCCCCCCCCCCCCCCCCCCCCCCAGCCGGAGGTGAAGGGGACAACTGCCCAAAATAGGGTTTAATGTTACTCACATGGACTGTATCAAGTCTATCTGGTTCCTGCCATTTCAGCCTATAATTCACGGGACCCAGAATTTTCGTCACGGTAGCTGGACCGGACCATCGCGGCGCTAGCTTTGAGGAGAATTTATCAGAGGCCTTAGACTGCGGATGTGCTCTAACCCAGACCAGATCTCCCACGTGAAACTGCGCATATCTCCGATGGGTATTGTAGTATCTGGCTTGTCTGTGTTTGAACATTCCCACTCTTTGCCTTAGCTCCTGTGCTATCTGATGTTGACGTTCAAGTAGAGAATACTGAGGCTGTTGGGGATCCAGTGCTGGCTTTTGGTGTATCAGTCTCTCCAGTGGTCCCTTCAGAGATCGACCCAATGCCAGTTCAGCTGGAGTCCGGCCAGTGCTCTCATGCTGCGTGTTGTTTATCGCGAACCGAAACTCCGACAGCCACTTATCCCACTCCTCGTGTCGACTTCCTACATATGATGACATCATTGTTTTTAATGTGCGATTCACACGTTCTGTCAAGTTAGTCTGCGGGTGGTAGCTGGTGGTCATCTTGTGTATGACACCCCACTTCTGGCAGAGGTCGGAAATGAGTTGGCTGGTAAACTGCGGACCATGGTCTGATAACAGATATTTCGGTACCCCCCACCTAGTAAAGATCTCATCTCGTAGAATCTGACAGAGACGAGGTGTCTTACTGTCTCGTATTGGAAACAGCTCTACCCACTTGGTGTAATAATCCACTACGACCAAGAGATAGTTGTTGCCTTTCCTGCTCCGAGGAAACGGGCCCATAAAGTCAACACCCAACATGTAAGCAGCCTCCTCCACTTGGGTGGTTTGCAGGAATCCAGCCGGCTTCTGGTTGTCGGGTTTGTACTGCTGACAGATGGCGCATGATTTGATGTGGCTCCAGACATCTTTTCTTGAGGGCCACCAAGCCACCTCCAAGATCCGCAGCAGGGTTTTAAGTCGGCCGCGGTGAGCCCCTAGTGGATTGTCGTGGAAATAAGCAAAAAGTTGTTAATTTGCTCTTTGGGCACCACCAGCTGGTATTTTAGTCCTACCCCCTTTGTTGGTACGGTCCGGTAGAGGATGTCCTGTAGAATCTCCCAGCCTATGCGCCCCTTCTGCTGCCCGATGGTAACGGATTTGCTTCTCATCTCTCTGACTTCGGGATCATTAGTTTGTGCACGTGCGATGTCAGTCAGCGAGAGAGGCAAGCCAAAGGAACAGGTGGTTGCATCAACTGGGACATAAGAGGCCACTACAGAGGGTGGACCATCTTCGATGGCTCTCGAAAGGGCGTCAGGAACCACATTCATGCAACCTTTCCGGTAGTGAACATCAAAGGTAAACTGTTGTAAACGCAGTGTCCATCGTGTTAACCTGGACGAAGTCTTGGAAGTATTGAACGCCCATGATAAGGCACTATGGTCGGTAAAGACTCTGAACCTGCTACCTTCCAGGTAATGCCTCCACTTTTCCACAGCCCAGACAACGGCTAGACACTCCTTTTCGGAGGTGGAGTAATGCCGTTCTGCCCCTTGGAGTAGACGTGAGGCATAGGCAATCACCTTCTCCCCTTCTGGAGATTGCTGGGTAAGGACAGCACCTAAACCCAGATCACTGGCATCTGTTTGTATTTGGAAAGGCAAGGACAGATCGGGCTGTGCCAGCACAGGAGATGTTTTTAGTGCCCTTTTCAGCAGGTCAAAGCTCCTTTGGCAGTCCTCTGTCCACACCCACTGTACTCCCTTCCTCTTCAGGCGGTTTAACGGGGCGGCCAGATCTGCAAAATGTGGCACAAATTTATGATACCAGCCCACCAACCCCAAAAACCGTTGAAGGGCCTTGAGGTTTTGAGGGATGGGATAGTTTGTCACGGCTGAGGTCTTCTCTTCGTTCACCTCCACTCCTTTGCCTGAGACAATATGTCCCAAGAACTTGAGCTGATCTTTCAAAAAGTGGCACTTTTTCAGATTCAGCGTAAGGTTAGCAGCTTTCAACCTTGCAAAAATGGCCTGAAGATCTTTGAGATGCTGCTCTGCATTAGGAGAATATACAATAATATCATCTATATACACAAAACAAATGCGCCCCTTTAAGTCTCCCAACACCGTCTCCATGAGCCGTTGGAAGGTAGCCCCTGCATTCCTCAAACCAAATGGCATAACATTGAATTCATAGAGACCCATTGGATTAATGACAGCTGTCTTAGCTCTATGGGATGGATTCATAGCCACCTGCCAGTAGCCAGACTGAAGATCCAGTGAGCTAAAACATCTTGCACCATGCAACGACTCCAGAATGTCGTGTATTATGGGCATTGGGTACGCATCTAGTGGAGTTTTTGCATTAAGTCTCCTATAATCTATGCAGAATCTGTAGGACCCGTCAGGTTTTTTGACCAACACCACTGGGGAAGCCCAGGCTGACTGAGATGGTCGGATAACATCATCCTCGAGCATCTGCCTTAAGTGTTCCCCAATGATGTCTCTCTTCATCGGGGATACTCGATACGCTCTGGATCGCACTGGGATCTCATCAGTGGTGTGTATGTAGTGTTCGATGACATTAGTCCGTCCCGGCTTTCCTGCACAGACGGAGGGCCATGCCTGTAAAAATGCTTGCATCTGTGGTGGATGCTCTTTTAGAAGGGCTCCATGAACCTCAGAATTAATGGGGTGCTGCAATATGGAGGGAAACCAGGAAGGATCCATAGCCACATACAAATTAACAGGTTTGTTGGTGGGAGTCCACGTCAGGCGAGCGGGAGTTCTGTGAAGAAATGCATGTTTATACCGTTTCTCCCGGAAATAAAGCTCATAGGTATTTTCACCAAAATCAATTTTGACTCTGGTTTTGTTAAGAAAGTCCAGTCCCAAAATCAAAGGGAAAGCCAAATCAGCATCGGCCATAACGTGAGTCTCTATAGTCCATGTGGTTCCATGCCAGGTGTATGGGAGCGTTATTTTCCCCTCTGCTGTGTGAGATTGGCCATCTGCCAAAACAAAAGTTAAGGGATCGTCAATGCTTAAATTGTCTTCTGTTCTTGCTAGTCTCTGCCATAAACCTTTCTGCATGAGAGTGTACGTACTGCCGGTATCCAGCACAGCTTCCCCAGAAAGCTCTCTGGTTCTAATCGGAACCACCAGTAGGGGAGGTGTTTGAGCTTTAGCTAAGGCAATATGATGACTTCCTCTAGAGTCCTGGGGCCTCATTTATAAAACTTTGCGTAGGATTTGCGTCAGAAGTGGCGTACGGATGAAACATAGGACGTGCGTACGCAAAGAAATATTCGGATTTATAAAACCGTGCGCACGCACATCCTACGCATCTTTCCCTTAATAAATCACAACCGATTCTAAATGCAGCGCAGCTTTTTGCGGCTTCGTGACACGCCCATATTTGTCCATAAATAGTCCGTGAAACGCCCACAAACGAATATTCATTGATTGCGAAACCATGGCAAACACCGAGAGGAAATCAAAAAAACGTATCTTCACTCAATGTGAAGTAGAAGTTATTGTTGGTGAGGTGGAAAAGAGGAGAAAAGTGTTGTTTGGAGGGCACAGTGTGGGCATTACTAATGCCAAAAAGGCACGTGAGCGGCAAACGGTGGCAGACGCCATAAATGCTGTAGCCTCACAACCATCCGAGGTTGTGAGGCTACAGCGCCCCATCGGGGGGGGGACCGGAGCGCTAAATGCATGCGCCGGGGGGACCGGAGCGCCAGATGCACCGGGTGACACGCGAGGTTCCTCCGAGTGCTCCTCTGTAACGCCGGGCCCAAAAGCCCGCAGATGTCCAACAGGACGGCTGGAGGAAGTCAGAACCGGCTCATAAGCCACTCGTCCTCGTTTGCCAGCAAGTCTTGTTGCTGTCTAAAGATGCGTTCACTCCGAATTCTTCCATTTGCCACATCTTCTATTAAGAGCGCAAGATCAGCCATTGTGCGTCATTACGCATTGTGATGGGGCATTCTATTTCCATCCATTTAATTACATCTGACAAATTACAGATGTCGGCAATAATCCATGTGGAAATGGGAAATTGTTCAGCGCAAATGTAATTTCTTGTTGCTTTCTGAATGTTTGAGACATACGCCATACAATGTTTTTTTCAAAAATAAAACTAACTAAAGGCATATGCATGAATACCATAATTCCATAGCTTATGAAGAAATGTTTTAATATGAAGACAAATTTCCCCAGTGGACAATTAGTACATCTGTCCGTCCGTCCGCACGCCCGCACCTATCTGCTCCGCCAGACGGACACATTGACGGGAATATCAGTTTTGTACATTATTTCGTTCTGTTAACTATATTATTTATGAGGATGAATTGCACAACATGCCAATATTGCAGAACATATTTCACTTTTCTTTCTGCAAATATGTGTTCATTTGAATTTCTGTTGTAATTTTCGTTTGATCTTTTTTGTTTGTTTTACTGCTGATCGATCAAACGGGTGTTGGTGTAGCTGTTAATTGTAAGGCTTTCTTTATGAAGTCTTCATGTTATTTCTGAGAGGCAGGATTGTCATTTTCACTTTCACGTGTTTCTTCCATCTGCCGACGGTGTCGCCGTTTCTCATTTAACCCGTTTTTGTGCGTACGCCTGGGTCAGAGCTTGCGTGAAGGACCGCACATTTTCCCGTCAAGTTTGCTTTTTATAAATCTCAACTATTGCGTAGAGAGTGGCGTACGCCTTCTTTTGTGCGTACGCAACGTTTATAAATGAGGCCCCAGATCATGACTGAATGAGCATGAGTTACTTTTATTTGTATGTTTTTTCTTGGGTTTATCCCGGGTTGCCTGATTGTTAACTCTAGTCCAGTAATCTCTCTTTGAGGCCCAGTCACGCTCCACCATTGATCCCACCTTCACCAACTGTTCCACTGTGGTCACAGTTCCCCTTAAACAGCTAACAAGAGCAGGATTGCAATTATTCATTATGCGTCTCACTAGCTCTGCTTCAGACATGTCAGACTTCCATTTTAAGCACAATGCTCGATAATCATACACAAAATCTCTTAAGCACTGGTCAGGTGTCTGAACTTTATCTCGTAGCTGGTCCTCCACCTCAGTTAGATAGTCAGTTGGAAGGAAAGCTGTTAAGAAGGACCTTTTAAACTCAGACCAATTATGGATTTTTACTTTCTCAGCCATCCACCAGCTCTTAGCAGATTTCTTCAGGACAGTTGACAAAGTGGCAAGAAGTTCGGCGTCGGTTAAAGGCCTCAGAGACAAAAAATTCTCCACTTGCTCCACAAAGGCTAAGACATCCGGGGTGTTACAGGATTCACCAAATGTTGGGAAGTCAAGGCGCACAGGAGGTTTGGACATAAGAGCAGGAATCCCAGACACATTAACAGAATGCGTGTTTTCTATGTTATGTGGGGGAGGATAAGAGAAAAAAGATGGATTGCTTGGAGTACTGGTTCGCTTTATAAGACTAATCTCATTCTTCCACAGTTCATCCCTTCTCTTAAAACAATCAACTACTCCCTTTTCCAACCGATCTAAAGAGTTCTTCAAAAGAAGTTCCATATTCTCAATATTTCGGTCTACATAATCCCTGAGACTTTGTTCTCTGTTAACAGCGCTTTCTAGGGACGCTCTAAAATCTTCTTCCAGACCATTTACTTGTTCTTTAAGGCCTGCTATGGCACCTTTTATTTCCAGAACTTCACTGTTTGGACATGACACTTCATTGGTTTGTGCTTCATCTTCGTCATCATCATTAGATTCACATATTTTCTCTTTGTCGACAATATACAGTTCACTAAGCAGTGATGAAACCTCAGATAAGGGTTCTCTAAAAGTAACAAAGGCATTTGGGTCTCTCCCTGGAGTTGCACTCATGCCTTCACCACAATCAGACTCTCCAAGATCTGCCATGTTTATGAGTCAACACACACCCAGCAAAAAAACAAGAACAACTGGAGGTTGTCGATTTAAATAAATGTCTCACAGTTCAGTCCCCATACTGGCCACCACTCTGTAACAAACTTTTCCAAACTTAATTTTGGAAAAGAGTACAATAAAGCAATTCAAAATATTAACTGCTTAAATTAAGGAAAACAGGTGCGTGCAACATAAACATCAAACAAAGAATGACAACTCAGAGGTCCCACTTGAGGTTTGTTCAGGTGTATTATATATTCACCACGCCCGGGTACTGTTCATCCGACAAAACATACAACCACCACCGTATTTTTACATATGTATCTATATATATACACACAAGTCTCTGTTCATATCCTAGAGTCCAACTACTAATGGACTTTGTAAACCCAGTCCCAGCAATGCATTGCAAACAAAAACAAAAAAGGCTCGATCTCACCGGCGTTTTCCAGATCTATGACGTGTAGATTTCATGATGAGGAAGTTCCACGCAATAATCCGCCCTCCAGGAAGTGGGGAGTATAATCCAGTGTGTGGAGCATGAAAACGGAGCGGCTCTGGGACATTCGACGCAGTTTCTCAGACACGGCCCATCCGTTGTGTTTCTCTTTCGCGCTCCCGGTCTTTCTCTTTTTTTAAAGCATCAGCTGTTTGCCCTCGCTGCCTTTGCGTTATTGGCCGCCTCCCTCTCGTAGATCCGCCTCTTCTTAAAGGGGCATGCTGCTTTTCCTCATTCACCAAAGTCCATTCATAAAAGTCCCAAAACATAAAGCTCTGTCCAGATAAAGTACATTAGCAGCATAAGCAAGTATTCTGCCCCTGCAGGGATTCATAACAAAATACATAAAACAGTGCTCAGCATGCTATTTGTGGCAACGTCACAGATGGACCAAAAGGCACAGCTGGAAAAAGCTGAAAGAGCCGAACATTTGAATAGTTGAATGGTTGAAATACCTGAAAAACTGTAGAAAGAGTTAAGCGCCGAAAAAATGGCGGAAGATACAAGAATAAAGAGAAACAGGAAAACAGGAAAACAATGGGTTGACAATGTTCCTGTAGCTGTGCAGCAATGTGGTTTACTCAAGTCCTGGTTTACCTGCATGAACCGCTATGAACAGTCAGCTAATCAAACAGCTGAACTCAGAGCCTCACCTAAGCTGTTGTCATCTTCAGTTTTACTAATAGTTAAACCTTAAATAACGCATCATATTTTCCTCTCCATAAAAATATATTCAGTGAAAATTATACAAATAAGAACATGCTTCAAAACAAACAAAGCCTGGAAATATTAATAATAAGAAATAAATCAAGTCATTCTGTTTTCTTTGCTCTTTTGTCGTTTTTTTTTTACAGCTGGACTCCTGGCATCATTTTTAGCAATAAGTTCATTTCTTGGTGTGTGACGTCCTCTGTGTGTCTTTGTGAAACGGATCAGAAGGATTTGATTTTTTAAAAACCTTTAACTGTGAATATCATTTTTAGGTTTTATGAAACATTAAGAACTAAATCACAGAACTCATCAGTGGGATTACTCCAAAATATTTGGCATTTTCCTAATTTTGTGCAACAGTAGAAATTCTCCCAAAAAACCTCAATACATTCATAAACAAATGATCTATTGTTTATTTATGATCTCAAAAAGTGCAGCTGTTTTACTGCCTGCATTTCATTATTACAATAGTTAAGAAAGACTGACATTATTAGCATGAGCTGAATAATCTGAAGCCACTCGATGATCCAGGTATTGCGCAATCGAGGGTGCGCTCCGTGCGCAAAATACATTCAGGATAAAAAGACATCCGTATAGATGACATTTAGTAGATATTAATGGCCACATTTTGAGTGTTTGTGTACAACAGTTAACAGTGTTTTCATGCACACACTCCACCTCTGTGCACGCTGGCGTCCCTTTAGAGTAACCTGACAAGTGGAATGTGTCAAATCTATGACTCTGCCTTTCATTTCGACTGCTTCAATCCTATGTAAACAATCGATGAAAGCAGCCACATTCTGCAGGAAAACAATCCTCATTAATAATGGATACGGCCTTTGTGAACTCTGTAATGCTTAACCCACTTTTTCTGCTCACTGACACCAAATCTTCTGCCTCAGTCATAACTGGCGTTACGGTCTGCAGGGAAAAGGGCCACACAGGTGGAAATATCCAAACGTACTCCACGCATCAGGCCCAGAGAAAACATGTTCATGCTCCTTTTGGTCAGACATGCTGTGAGTGAATGGCTGTAGCGAACACTAATAACATGCAGGAGTAAAGTGGGGTGAAGTGGGTGAGACACCGGGACATGCAGACACCTCTGGAGGGGGGGGGTATGTGACGGTATTTAAAAAATTAACACTATGCCTTTTGGTTTTGTCCTAATTTAAATGCATTGTCATTTGAATTATGACATCAAAACTTAAGACAATTGAAAATAAAATTGATTTTGTTTTTTTATTTAATGTTTATTTTTATTTAACATATATTTTTAAACTGCCATATTGAATTGTGAATTTTATATTAAAATGGCAAAATGTATTTTCATAGTCCAGGCAATTGTCAATAGAGAACTGCATTTTACTTTTTTATATTATTACTTGCATATTACATATTACTTAATCGCATAAGACTCAAAACAACTTCAATATAGCAGATTATATTATAGCAAACCCACATTATATCTTAGTACCTGGCCAAGGTTGCCAAAGCATGGCTGCTTGTAGCTGCTGTGGCATTAAGCTTCAACCTGGCCGGCGCTTTCATGGCTAGTTGTGAAACCTCAGATGGTGAGGTCAAGGTCTACTGATTCCGCTTCTTTGAGGCCCGTTCACCACAATAAACTCTTCTCCTGTTTGGCTAAGGTCCAGCCTCTGCAAAATCCACCAATAATTGTATATTCTGCTGCCAAGTCCACATCTTACTGCTTCAGTGCATCAGATGTGGCTGCAGTCACCACAAAGAATGGAAGGGTCATCTCCAGACAGAGGACCAAATCAAAGCGGATGTTTGGAGAGGGGTCAGTGCATCAGCCGCTGGAGGATCTAAACGTGTCACTTTCTCCAGAAATTGACAACAGCAGGGAGGACTTTGCTTCAGTGTGTGACGCAGGAGAGAGAGAGAGAGGAGGGGGGGGGGGGGGGGGGGGGTGCTGTTCCACTGAAAACAGGGAGATTGATGGACACTGTAAGGAGACGGGGGCTGAAGAAAAACAAGCAGAGATGGAGTTAAAGCCCACAGAGAGGAAACAGCTGGTCAGGAGATGGGGGCCCAAAGCAGTGAGAGGCCACGCCCACACCTACCTGGACTATTACACCCGACTGACCCCCCCCCCATATCCTGCAATTTCACATGAAATATGACGATATCTTTATTCACTGCATTCATCCGATCACATTTCAATGAGTTGCTGTCTCTCATCGTTGTGGTGTTATAACATTTTCTTTACAGATAATATGAAGGAACTACAAGGTAGCTTTTAGGATGACATCACAGCAGCGCGCGCCGCATAACAAGACAGAAAAGCATGTAAGAAATGTTTTTAGCGTTGTTGAAATAAGCAAATAAACTGTCAACAGCTCATCATTGCTTCCTTCCTCCACTGTTTATGTCACGTGAGAACCGGCCACGCTGGCCGTGTCGGTCCGGTAGTTCTGGGACTATATGCAGACTGAGGAATCTCAGGGAGAACCGAAACTCAGTCTGATTAGAAACGAACCGAGACCACCTCAAAAGATGTGTCCGAGAGCGGTTCCTGGTACCGGACCAGGGTCGGCTTTGGTGTATTCAGACTGAAAATGTGTTCCAGATTATCGGGGAAAAAACTCTGGTTCACTTTAAGTAAACCAAATGTGTCCAGTCTGAATACAGCCCAAGTCTAATCTGATCAAAGGATTTCCTTCGCCATCAAATAAAGCATTTCAAATCAAGTCAAACTATGTCAAGTTATACAATTCTCTTACCAATAACTCTTACTTTACACCACCAGGAATATCAAACAGGAAAACGTATGGAAAAAAGTTCCATTTTAATTTGCATTTGAAACAGTGAAATAAATATTTGACCCTAAAGGAGTCACAAAGACATTTGGCTCCCAGATTTTCACAACTTTTGCCGCTTTGTTTCCGTGTCCTAAGGGCGCCAGAGTGGAAACGCGTTTCCTTCAAACAGCTCCTGCACATTTCAGGCTGAGTGATCCACACCAGTCTCTCCCAGTAGCTTCACTTCCAGTGCGAAAGCCTTTTTCTGTCGCACATTAGTTCAAGAGGGCAAAAATAAAAACAAGAATCAAACTAGGAGGATCTCTTTATTATTGTCTCGATGAAAATAAGAAAAATATGAGATTTAGGAGGCCCGAGCTGGCTGCCTCTCCATCCCACAGCGGCTCTCTGTCTGTCGGCTAACCAGCCGCCCGGATGTCCAGCATAACAAGCAAACGAGCTCCATTGGTGCGGCGAGTGCGATCGCTCCAGGCCCACGGGCCCTGTTATGGGCTGGCGACACGTCCAGGCGGTGTCTCTCCGCTCAACAGTAGCAGACAGTCTCCAGAAACCCAGCAGCTTAAGAGAATTGATGCAAACTGGCTACCTGTGCAGAGTTGTTGGTCACGTGTAAAAAGTGTTTCCATAGCAGTTTTTTGTGAAATATGTCCATTTTGATACGCCTCAAAAACAGCCTCCTCCAAGCACAAAAACTTCAAAATTGACTCGTTTCCATTAGGCGAACTTAATATCTCAAACCAATTTGAACAATTACATAGGTGATGGAAGCTGTCCAATGTCAGTCATCAGCTCTGTTTCAGTTCACAAGGCACAAAAAAATGGAAAGCAAGAGCTTGCGTCTTCATATGATCAAGTTTTTGGATTGGGTGTGTGAAGCCATCCCTTCCACCAAAAAAACAAACAAAAAATTGTGTTGATGTTCCCGGTTTCAACAGGACAAACTGTGTTGTGCAGCCATGTGAAGCACAATGTGAGTGAATGAGTGACAGAGTGACCGACCGACCAAACGACCTCTGTTCAACTTACCAAAGATGTTTGTGGAATGTCCTTTCTTAGCGATGGGCTTGAGCTCGTTGTGACCCCAGCCATACTGCCTGTAGCTGTCCCACGCATGCTTCATCATCTGGAAAACAGACACAAACACGCTGTTCAACCCTCGAGCTTCCTTGTAGTGCATCCATCACAGATCCGTGCATTTGTTTCAGAGAAAACACCAAGCTGAGGCTGAGGTTTTCCTGCTCAAAGGAGAGTCAGGAGCTCAGTCAATGAACTGTTGGTGGAGATCATCCATGGTGGAGGAGGAAAATGAAAAGATCTGCCTTTTATTTCTGAGAACTATAAATGATAACTTAGAGATGGAGTCAACTGCCAAGTATCAGAAATATGAAGAAATATTTTCTATACCAGTTCTTGTTGTGCTGGACTGACAAAATGAGTGAAAAACTTAAAATAAATCAAATTTGATTTCATGTCAGGCCTTGTGAACTTGAATCAAATCAATAAAACCAACCTTTACAATAAAACTGCCAAACTGAGGATGTGTTTTTTGCCTTTTCATCCCATTTCTCCGCTCTATTCATCTGTGGACATCAGTCGACTTAACTGAACAACAGAGACAATTGTGTTGTTTTTCACATACCTGACATGTTTAGACGGACGTCTAGACGTCCGTCTAAACATGTCAGGTATGTGAAAGACATAACAGAAGAACTTCAGAAGTCAAAAACAGACTTTATTCTGCACTTGACAGCAGGAAAAGAAACCGTCAGACACGAGGATTAATAGAGGTGCAGCTTCTGACACTGAGGGGGCTGCAGAGCAAAGAGGGAAGGTGCAGCTCCTCCTCCTCACCTCGTCCACGCATGGCGCTTACTCCAGGAGCACGGACAGCCTCAGTGAAGAGGACGTGGTTGAGTAAATCTGTGTCTGCCTATTGCTACTCTATTCGGCCCCGTCTGTCAGCTCTTATGCTCTCTGTTCATCTGCTTCCTTCTCCGAGTGCCTCGGTTCTCTGATCGCTTGAAGTAAGAAGTGATCGTGATGTGAGCAGAGTGATTACGGTTAGAGATGCGCCGAGCTGAACATTTTTGTCCAAAGCCAAGTAATAATTAAAACTCTTGGCTGAATAGTGACAGAGTTTGAAATGAGGATGTTGAGTTTTTCTTTATTTTTTAAAATATTGCAGTAATAGTGCGTTTCATTTATACAAGACCATGCCTTCACACAAAAGATCGATTCCTTACGGTTTTTTTCATCTTTTCAAACCCGTCTGACGCGGAGGGAGTGCCGCTAACACCGCTAGCCTTCTTTTTAGCTGTCTCTTTCTCGTATTCCACATGCTGTTCCGGGCGTTTAGCCTTTAAATGTCCGAATAGCGCAGATGTGGTGAAGGTTTTGGCCGGAGAACCCCCTTGCGACAATTTAGTTCCACAGTAGCAGCAAACTGCAGATGTTTTATCGTTGTCAAGCACTTTAAAATGCCGGCTGTGTGGAAATATTTCAAAGTAGGCGCTAGATCGCAGATGCCTGTTGATTGCGCCATTATTCAACCTCATTCCCACCAGAGTCAAACATTGTTTTTAGCAATATTTGGCTGTATTTGCTTCCCTATTAGGATGCATCTGGTGATGCGTCTTCTCTATCTGTCAAAAGTGTCTTAAACACCTCAAACTGATTCATGACTCTAAAATAGATCAGCTCCTTTATCTTCAATGACAGAAAACAATGGCTAGCCCTTTAACACCACAGCTTCAGCTTCAGTGTTTACTTTTTTTCGACTACTGGAACACTTCAACCGTTTACACAATTAATGTAATTCCAGCAGATTCTGAAGCTGAGAACGCACATGCAACACTTTAGGTTAGTAAGTAATGCGTTGCATAAAAGCTGATTCACGCAGGTCTGCAGCATCACTACTGTTCTGTTACTATATCTTGTAAATGCTCCCTTGAGCTCTGATGTGAACCAAGCCTGAGACCACATTCCTTTGCAACTGGTGTGGTTAACTACAGTTGGACTGAATAAAGATTATTTATTGAACAAAAGACAAAAAAAAGAGAGAAAAGTAGTGATCAATGAAAACACCACAGGAATAGAAAAAGGAAACATATCTGATGGGAAAAGTCCACAGAGATGTAGTGAGGGGGTATAGAAACTTTTATATCCAGAAGACCAGCACGAAAACCTGCTTTTCCTTTGTGCGTTTTTGTTGTGTGGTTATTTTGGTCAATACAGCCCTAAAACAGTGACAGCATAATGTTTCCAGACGGTGTGGAATTAAACCAAACCCAGATAAAGATTAAGGACATGTGAAAGTGCCCTAAGACGTTAAGTTACTGCACTGTACTGAACATTTTCAGAATAATTCATGCTAGCATGTCTGTCATTCCACCAAACACAACTCAAAAGTTACCAATAAAGATGGCTCCTTCTGCCAAAACGCATCACTTCCTTCACAGAATCAAAAAACTACTTTTTTGCTATCAAAATACCAAACAAACATGGACGCATTCCATTCTGCCCAAATGGATATTATTACCAAAGGTTAAAAATGAAGAACTTTATTTAAAAAGATGACATAAATATGAAACAAATCTTTGCATCTGATCAGAGGATCCAGCTACTTCCCACCTACAGCTTAAGAGCTTTTGTTCGCACACCGCAGGAGTCCCTTCAAAATAAATGCAGATGAGCACACTTCATTCTTTTGTGTGACGTTTAAACACCATCTGCAGAAACTAATTGAAACCTTCACCATGTATAAACACGACATACAAGATACTGATGTTACTCGCTTGACTGGCTTGGACAAGTCAATTCACCAGTTCCATCCTGACATCCTGACAGTCTGAGGAACATGTGTCCTAAAGAAACACGCAACACTTAAACAACGTCTGGTGTTGATCTGTTTCTAAAAGAACAGAAAGAGCGCTGTTCAGGATCTGGATTTTTGCATTCGGTGTAATGTCACCCTAATTCTTTTTACCACCAAATATCTATTAATCACAACATTCTTCAAGCACACACTGGGATAAAGCAGCCACCCAGAAAAGGCACTGCTATATCAACTAGAGTGTTTGGAGGGCATCACGACCACCCGTCTCCTCCCTGAGCTTCCCTTCAGATGAGAAAGGGGGAAATGGATGATTTATAGGGGAGTAACGATACGCTAAAATCTCAATTCGGTTCGATTCAGAATTTCATAGGCCTCGGTTCGGTACATCTCGGTTCGGTACTGCTGTTTAACAAATCTGCCTGATATGAACTGCTATTTCATTACCCATTATTTTATTGTTATTGTTATTGTGTGTGTTTGTGTTTTAATGCCTGACACCTGAATTTCTCCCTTGGGAGATTAATTTTTCTATCCATCCATCTATCTTCGGTATTTTTTCGGTACATAGAAAGTGTCCCCCACAGCATTGTGCTTAATTCTGACATACAAATCACATTTCAGATTAGGGATGCACGATATGAGGAAAACTCATGATATGCGATATTAGTGATCAATATTGCGATAACAATATAACTCATGTAGATGAACCAATAGCAAAACTACCAAATACACCATTTCTATTTCACTGCAGTTTAATTTAAACAAGAGTCAACATAACTTAAATTACACTCCAAATGACCCTCGTCTACATAAGAGGCAAACATCTAACAGAAAAGGGCTCCATCTGATTGGTCAAACGCATAAAGGGATTTATTTGATTGGCTAAATACTTCAAGCCGCCATAAGATTGTTTTAGCACATTTAAAGTAACCATTTATTGTGATTTTCATCATGTTTTGCGATATGCATACTGCCAGCTTGATATTGTGATAACGATAAATCTGCGATTTTTTTGTGCAGGCTTATTTCAGATATTGAGATTATTCCAGAAAGTAGTGTGTTTTGATGTCCAGCCAAGCTGGACGTGTTTTAGAAAGTGTGACCTTTACAGGAGCTGAAGAAAAGGACTAAAAGAATTAGAGTTTTTGTCTTCTCAGCTTCCTTATGAGACTTAAACAGCCAAATACGCAACTGTTGATTGTTTTTACAATTCAATTTTAAGAAATAATCCTCTTGGAGGCTTAAGCCGATGTCATGTGTCGCTCCAATGAGCTCTACAGTGAGGATGACTGAAGGCAAATGAATGCCCTGACCTTTCTCATCTCCTTCCATGGAGCCCACCTTCTGCTTTAAAGCGTCTTTCACAAGATGCATGAGGACGCTGGATGTGCAACATCTGAATTGATTCCTTTCATAAAGACATTCATGGCAATAAACTCCCCATGAAATGCAGACAGTAAAGGAGGCTACACAGAGTTTAAACTGCTCTCAAGCTCAAGCCTTCCCATTTACCCCAAAGTCACACCTGGATACCCCCCAAAAGTCAGAGAAATTACCCCCAACGCACCAAGTGGAAAAATAAACTCATTCATGGAGCGATTTATTTAGGAGACATAAAAAGGTATTTGGCGTTTGGCAGGCCTACAAGTCTTAATGTAATTACTTTTTAGTATGTGTCCATCAGCCTGTTTGAATGTGTCTTCTGATGTTGTCCAACAAGACTGGTTGAATAAACAACAATGTTGCCATCAGTGTGTGAATGTGTGTGTGTGCATGGGTGAATGGGACTGTGACTGTAAAGCGCTTTGGGCCTTCGTAAGAAGGTAGAAAGCAATATATAAGTATACGCCATTTACCATTTACCATGTTCAACAAGAAAAAGAATAAGACGAAGACTTTAGGAATGTATATTTATGTAATAAAACCAATTCCCTGAACAGGAGAGGTGTTCTCTCCAGCACTGATGCTCAGAAAGGATTGTTCACGGAAATTCTGCATGAATAAATGTAATGACAGTTACAGAAGAGAAGCTGAGTTCATGTTAGAAGTCGGCACAGTGAGGAGGAGGCAGAGATATTCACACTGAAATGCAACAGCCACTTAGCTGATGAAGTCTGTTCTTCTTCCAATGGGGACATTGATTTAGGTTCGACATGATGGGCAGTGCTGGCACGATTACAAAACACAAATGTGTTCTGCTACTTCAAGAACATTTATAAAGATTTATAGAAGCAACACAATGCAGACTGATTGATTTTTTTTCCACGCAGGGAAGGACTTTGCTTTATTCCCAGAGAAATCTTTACTGGAGCGTTTGGGCCAAAGTAACATTTGCAGACTTCTTACACCGAGTGCGTGAAAGTGAACCACAGCTCTCTGGTGGCAACTCTGAAGGGAATTGTGAGTTCTCCAGAGGTCTTTCCAGCATAGCAGCAACCTAGAAACACTAGCAAAGTCAACCTGCTGTACTTAGTCTATCCCTTTGACTGTGTGGCTACTTCCAGCTCCACCAATAAAGGGAAATTTGCATACAATACTGTGGTGGTAGGTCTGATCTCCTTCCTGCAGGAGCTTAAAAACCTGTAGGCATGGTGCCAGGTCAGCAATCTCCTTCTCAACGTCAGCAACACCAAGGAGTTGATAGGAGTTGATAGTGAACTTCAGTGCAAAGCAGGTGAGGTACTACCAGAACTTTACAATCAATAAGACCCCAGTGGAGAGAGTGAACAGCTTCAAGTACCTAGGTGTTCACATCCCACAGGGTGTCACATAGTCCTGTCATGCTAACACCCTGGGAAAGACGGCCCAGCAGCGTCTTCACCATCTCAGATGCCTGACGGACTACAAATTGCCCTCAAAGATGTTAAAGGCCTTCTTCACCTGCACCGTTGAAAGCATCCTGACAGAAAAGGTCTCCAGAGGGTGGTGAAATCAGCCGAGTGCACCATCTGTACCGAGCTCCCTTAAAAAACATAAATATGATCATGTATTGCTCCTGCAGACCACCTTCAACAAGCGGTGCTGCATCAGAGCTAATGGGATACTGAAGGTCTTCAGACTCTTCTCTCTGTTCAGGCCAGGGGAACCGTTCAGTCCCTTACAGGGGAAGAGAGAGACGGTGAGGAAGAGGCCATTTGGGCCTTCAACCAGAACACCTAATACCGGTCTTCCTGGACACCCAAACACCATCCCACTGTTCTGCCTCAGCTACACCATTCTATGCAATTTGCAGCACATGGACACTTTACATTCTTGTGAACTTAAATAACTTATATATTTATTGAAGTGTCTTTTTCATACTCATTCTCCTAACTTTTATCTTTTTTAATCATACTCACTGCTCTTAGGCCTGTACTCTGTTAGCTAGTTATGCAATACACTTCAATGCATATTATACAATGTATGTATATGTATGTGACAAGTACAATTTAAATTTGAGGTTAAGTTGTAATGAAATAAATGTTAGATGAGCCAAATGAAGAGTTTAGTTGCTAAACCGTCATTGGGATCTACAAACATCACAGAAGAGCTTAGGTTCTTCTGAAAAAAACTGCATGTGGAAGTAAAAAGATGGATCCTGGCTTCTCTTAATTCTGCATCCGCCCTTAAAAAACATAAATATGATCATGTATTGGATTTTTGCAATTGACAGTAAAGATGCAGCACTCTCATGAGGGAGGAGCGGCTTTTTTCAGCTCTGTAACGTTACAAAGACCGAACTAATAAAGTTCTATGCAAGCTCCTCTTGTTATATTTATACAATACAGTTTTTTCAAATGTTGTATAAATAATTTTGATGCATTCATCCTCCACGTCTCAAAGTTCCCTGAGTGAAAATATAGTCTGACATTAAACCGGTCTGTGATCACATGTAGGCGACACACGGAACAGCCCATTGGCATAGCATCATAGCATCGTAGCATCATAGCATCGTAGCATCAGAGCATCAGAGCATCGTAGCATCGTAGCATCAGAGCATCAGAGCATCGTAGCATCGTAGCATCGTAGCATCGTAGCATCGTAGCATCATAGCATCGTAGCATCGTAGCATCGTAGCATAATGAAAACTGAATTAGCCATGTTTTCAAAAAGAAAAAGAATAAGACGAAAACTTTAGGAATGTATATTTATGCAATAAAACCAAAAGATGAAAAATCTGTTGGTTTTATAATGGAAGTTAAAACAGGATGTGTTTTTTTTTCCAAAAAGGACATAAAATGCAAGAGTATAAGAAATTTTAAAGGAAAAGCTAACATACGACTGTAAAAATAAAATTAGCTTTGAGGAAGAAAAAAATAATTTTCCATTCAAGTAATTTTTCTGGGACTTTTTTCAAGCAGAAATTAATTTGATCATTTTCTTTCAGGTATTCTAATTTCATGAACAAAAATGCACCTTTGCTCACTTTGAAACAATAACATAAACTGTTTTTTTAGGGATTTCTGCTTGTAAGAGACCTTTTTTCATGTGAAAGTCTAAACTATTCACAATGGCTTTATAGCTCATTCCATAAAATGTATCTACAGCCAAACCTACATCTGAACTGTTCTGAAGAGCCAAACGTGACCCATCAAGCTCTGGACTCCTGCTGATAAACTCTGAGACGATAGAGGGGCTTCATTTTAGAATAAGCACACGGCTGAAACATGCCACCTGTAGACAAAACCTTGTTTTGATAAGATGACAAAACCCTATTACCTTGACATAAAAAAACACAGAACAAAACAACCAAATGACAAAGCACAAGTCAGGAGACATTTTAATGAAGAAAGCTGTGCACTGCCCTGAAGGCAACTGAGCCATCTACATATGTGCGCAAACACACACACACCCACACACCCACACACACACTTAGACCTGATAAGCATTCAAAACACAAAGCCCTATGTCAAACACTGTTACCCTTATGGTTAAGAGACTTATGAATTGAAGAAGTCCCGTTTCTTTGGTTTAACATGAGGAAGCTCATCATCCTCCCTGTTGATATTCTGCGTCTCCATAAGAAAACCTTTGCCTTTATGGACCAATGCATCCGGAAAGCTGCTCCTTTTAGACTGCACTTTAAGAGGACTGCTTTGGCTAATGATTTATCTGGATTTAACAGCCACAATCCATGGCTCTGCGGGGATACATAGAGCGGCCGTAATGCGCGCCACAAATCTGAAATCGTTTTCTCTCTGTAGTCACAGCTGAGCTATGGGGGACATTACTGGCAGTCTGCTTCACAGAGCTCAAACAGCTGACTGAGATCTAAGCAATTGTTCTTTTCTTTTGGGCCAGCTATGCTCTGCAATTACCAATAATCACCTGCCAATTAGAGGAAGTCAGCATGACCGCAGTGTTTGTGAGAAAGACCCGGCAGTGGTAGCAGTGTTGCATGTACGGTGGTGGTGACCCAATCCAATCTGCATTCTCTCAATCTATTTGTTCGGATATAATGTAAAGAACACCTGGAGAACAGGTATTACAGAAACTCAGGCAGGACTAGGAAATTTGGTATTCCTCCCATGTTCCTTCCCCTTTCAAGTTAAAATTCAGTCATGATCATTTTATGGAACAAAATAACCAAAAATCCACAGCAAGAAGATACCACAAGGACTTTGTTACCATGGTGATCATCAGCCAATATGTTATCCTGACTACAAGTATGTCACTGGTGCTTAAGAGAATGAGGAATTTGTGCACAAATATTCATGCTAAATTCAAAGGAAGTATTCCTTCTTGGCCGGTTCAGGTCTCAAAAGGAGACGACCTCTAAAAGCTCTGAGGTTTGATGCTGCTAAACCAACCAACAGCTCTGTTCTGGTCTTCCTTGGCAGACACTCCTCCCCAGTACAGAATGGCACCAAACATGCTGTAAGGGGGTCCCCAATCCCCGGGCTGTGGACCGGTACCAGTCTGTGGGTCACTTGGTACCGGGCCACAGACAGAAAAAAATGATGCATACGCCAACATCAATTATTTCTATTTTGTATATTTTCTGATACTAAAGGAAGTGTTATTTTGAAAAAAGTACCAGATTCGGTTCACCACATCTGTCTGTCTTGACGTATCGCGTGACTTTAAGCAGCTGCTTTAACCGCTGAGTTAGTAACCTAATGCTGAAAAGCTAATGAAAAATAATAAACAAATAAAACATATTTGGAAAGTTTCTTTGTGGAGAAAAGATTCAGTGAGGAAACCAAAGAAGATCCTTCAAAGAAACGTAAAGCTGCTGTTTGCAGACAAAAGCAGGAGTTTTCCTCCAAATGTGGATTTATTAGGACAGTTGTTCTCACGTAGCAGAAGCCTTAATGTGCAGCGACTGACTTCTGAATGTTTCACACGCAGATAATAAAGATGCAGACACGGTGGAGTCATGTTTATTGTTCTATTTAGTAAATAGCAGTTTAGCGACGGTTGTGTCTATTTTGCTTTATTTATCCGTCACACCTTAAAGTTGGCTGAAGTTAGCCTCCGGTTGGGATCTTCATCTTCATTACAAAGAATGAAGGTTCAGTCAAATGAAGTTGCTGATTTGTGGAAGTTGTTTCTGATTTGGGTCAACTTGTAAAAAGGTCATTTATGAATTTTCCTACAGCAAGGTTGAATATGAGGATTAAACTTTAGCACAGAAAATGTTCCTTTATGTTAAAATAGAGCTAATCAGAAGTTATTTTCAAAGAAAATAGGATAAATCTGAGACTGGGTTGAGTTCTCAGTGTTAGAATGGTCTATATGGAAAAAAAACTCTAATGTTGGTTTAATTGAATTATTTACAAATTAGAAACAACTTCTACAAATCAACAACTTTGTCATCTAAAGCATTTTTTTACTAATGTTTGGAGGTTTTTTTAAGCTACATTTTTTGTAGCATTTTAATTAGAAAAACATATTTTTATAGGAACTGGAAGCTTAGAAATACTAAACACAGAGTTCAGACCGGTCTGTGAAAATATAGTTCATCATTAAACTGGTCTGTGGCCTGAAAAAGGTTGGAGACCACTGTCCTAAGGCACATTAGTGCCATGTCGGCCTTGGTTTTCCTGACTGCATTCAGACGTCAGTCATGAATAACGCATGTGGCCTGCAGGAAGTACCAAAGCCAAACTGCTCAGTGCACATTATCACACATACAGACATGTTGTGAGTCATAGCACTTGACACGCAAGGGTAAGTAAGGGTAAGTAGAGTCGTAGAGTTTTTCTTTTAACCCCCGCAAACTGTGAATTGGCCAACAGGCTTGTTAGTGGTGTTCAAGTGAAAGGTGCGAGCTGCTCGCAGCCTGACTGTTAGAGTTCAGGAAACCCGGTAATAAGAGCAGTTTGTGTGGGCATCCATGGCTGAAATGGCTGCATACGCCACATGCTTTGCTGTTCCAGAAAACATGGGATAATCCAATCAATGCTCCAATCAAAAGTGAAGGATCTGTTCTCAGAACGAGGGACGGACATTGATCAGCCAACAGCCATTTCCAGAACTCCATGTTGGTTGAATTTTAACAAGATTCATTCATCTTAGCAAACATCCTAACTCAATTTTTGATGTACTTTACCAACATGTGAGCAGGAAAACTGCATGAATATTCACTTCATACTGCAGAGCTGCAGGTAAAGGGAAGTAAGACGTCAACAGATAAGGGTCTTGGTTCCTTTATGCTTACAAGGACAATGCTACCAAGAAGACAGATGCTGAACCAAACTCCAAACTTAACATGAAACTGCAGCCAAATGCCAACATGCAACCTGAGCAAGAAACAGGAGCCAAGTTCCAGTGTAACCGACTGAAGACCATTCATCTTTGATTCAAGAGACAATCTAGAAAGAGGAGTGCATGCTGAGGTGGCTCATACAGCAGTTAAATCCTAATGTTTAGTGGGGGGGGGGCTTTCTCCCCAGAATGGCAATTATAAAGAGACCGTAAGGAGGGTTACAGACAAATGCAGGTTTGGACCAATGCACAGCAAGTGTTCTGACACCAAGTGTTGTTTCATTAGAGTGGATATGAAGTCAGTATGCAAGCCAACTTGCTGCAGGGAGAAAAAGGAGGAGTGGAGCAAAAAAATAAAGGGAAAAACGCTGGAACTGGATGGATGTCTGCAGGGAGAGCGACCAGATAGCCCCATCTGCATTCTGCTGGTGTACGATCTGTCTGGCTGGCTGTTGAGTTCAATGAGAGCTGGCACTGAGACCGACCGACGGCAGAGAAACGTTCAAATGTATGGTACAGTAAAGCACACACTGACCCTCATTCTGGCACACACCAGGCACAAATTGCACTAGCAACTCTTCTCTTGGATGGCCCTCTAAAGATTTCATGAGAGCAGATCTGATGGAGGGTAATGGATATTTGACAAACATTAGAACGCATCACTAACCCGAGTATCTCTTCCCTTTTCTAGGGAATCAGATGATAAGTTAGATTTGCCATCATATGCAAGCTTTAGGAAAAATAAAAAGGTACAAAATTCTCCTGTCTTTATCTTTCAGCTGCTCCCTTCAGCCGTCAATGTAATAAAAAATTTCTACCTCCACTTTTGCTCCATCTTCTGCAACCTGCCCAGTGGCCTACACTAACTTCAGGTCCTTCACTGTATCTATAGACCTCTGCAGTGGTCCTGGTTCTTCCTCTGAACGTGTCTAAACATCTCCATCTGCTTCCCTGGCTTCATCTCTAAAACGTCTAACCTGTGCTGTTCCTCTGATGCCCACCTTCCTCTTCACTCCTGTTGAGGATGTTTACTTCCTTCCTCTTCTATACCTTCAGTCTTTTCCCTCATAGCCACTGAACAGTGCTGACTCACCATCTTAGACACTTTTTGAGTTCAGTTTGTCTCCAGTCAGTCCAACCTGCTAACACTTTCCCTCTATTGCTATGGATTGTTGACCCCAAATACTCCGAAATGCTCCCTGCAACTTTTCGGTTCCTTTTATTGAGCACTACTCCTGTCTTGCAGCAGGAGACCTTCATCCCTCTTTTTTCCATACCCTTTTGGATTTTTGGTTTCTGCAGTATCGTCTACAAACATTAGGAATGGAAGTACAAACTACTGACTTGATCACAGTAGCCTGAAACTGCATCTCTGATTCAGACCTTTTTTCAGACACAGGACAGATGAATAAAACCTAATAATCGGCTCATTTGGTAAGTAGTGGAGTAGTTTTCCTCACCTCTCTGATCTTGTCCCGTTTCTCTTTGGCGTCGGGCTCGGGTGGCTCTCCGTCACTGACACCAACCACCTTAGGCATGGGGACGGGTGGCAGGGGCTTAGGCCCCGGGTCCTTCTTCTTCAAGTCCTCCATGACTTTTGTCTTCTCGGTCTGAATCTCGGCCTGCAGCTCCTCACGCGACTTCCGCAGCTTCTCCTTTGCCTCCTGCAGCGCTCGCTCGTGGTCTGCACGGATCTTATCTCGCAGGCTTGCTACCTCCTCCCTGGAAGAAGACGTGCTGTTTTAGAGATTGCTGGAGCCACAGTGGTTACAAACATTTGTGAGTAAGGACACATTTTTGACCCTTCAGAACAGGAAAACTCTCCTGGAATCATCAGAAAAACACAGAAATGTGTTTTTCTGATGATTGTGTTCTGTGTGAAACAGGCCTGACATTTTTAGAAGCTGATGGGAAAAAACAAGAAGGTCAAAGGTTTTCAAGGATAGAGAGATAAAGACCAAAACTCTGCATTTCTCCTGTTCTCAGAGCTACATGAAATTTACTGAGAACATCAAAAAAGCTGAAGGTTTCACTACAGAGACAAAAAAAAAAAAATCACTTTTGATTATATCGTAGTTTAACACGCACCCTTAAAAACCCTCCCGTATGAGTGTTCCTCTTCTTGAAAGCTTGTTTTTTTTCCTTCATGCTGAGATATTGTTTCATTTTTCCAGTGTGGATTTCACTACACAATGCCCCTTCAGAGGAATCGCATTACACAATAGGGGAACATGAACGCCGAAAAGAATTCTCACTAAACAGTAGGAGAGCAAACAAAGAATGTAAAATGATTCCTTTGGTGAGATCCTAAAATAATGAAGCATTCACAGCAGATTTCTAAAGAGATTCACTTTTTGTATTTTAGTCAGTTTAAATGCAGAAGCACAACATATAATGCAAACTGAAAGTACTTACACTTCAACAACAACTTCTATGATAAATCATCAGAAAAAAGAACATCTGTGTGCCACAGGGTAACCCCAAAGATGCTAAAGGTCGTAGGTGATGGAAACAATGAACTCGCCTGCAGAGACGCATGTAGATTCAGCTGCAGGCCTCCTGCAGTTAACATTGCGTAAAAACCATGTTAGCATCAGATCAGCTGCTTGTTGCAATAACTTTCACCCTCTTACCGGCTGTTTTAGTCCAGATGATGAAGCAAAAGTTTGTTTCAAGGAAACAAAGTCCACAAGAAGTTTCCTAGATCACCAATAGCCACCATTAACTCTGAACTTTAAATGTGTATCAACAAACAAAGTCTTTTAGTAGCTAATAATAACACTATTAACAAACATGTAAAAAGTTATGGCATGAACCTGTGTTCCAAACAGTCTGTTGAGCATTAAGGTCAGCGTAGTAATACAGAACATTCAGGCTGTGTGACCGGAACTTCTTTCTTAGATGCTCAATATAATTTTATAATTATTTTTAACCCTGCAGCCAATTGAAACTGAGTGTTCACCCTGACCATGGTATAAATATAATGTGAGCATTAAATAATTGTTAATACAGTAAACTAGCTTGCAGTTCTGCACAGCTGCTTATTAGAAATTTCACATTAAAGATAGACAGTAAAAGTAATGCTTTCAAGTCCACCAGGAATTTTTAGCTTTTGGACAACTTAAGTTTACCTAAAGAAGTAAACAAAAACAAGCAAAGACTGTCAACAACACAAACCATTACAAGCACACAAAGTCAGATGACTACAAGTACTCATACTGGAAAAATCAACATTAAAAGTGTGATTATCAGAAAATGTCATTCTAGGCGTTTCTGTCGATCAGATTTATTTGGTGAAACGTTCAAATGCAATAACAGTTTTAGGGGAGAACATTTTAATCTAACCTAATGTTATGGGGGAAGTGCCATTATCAGACAAAAGAAAACAGATTATCAAAAACCTAACTAAATAAATCCCACAATAAACTATTTGGTGTGCATGTAAAAGTGGTACACTGATGCATTTATGCATTAAGCAGTACTTTAATGCTCTTGGGGATTTTCAAACCTTCCTGTTATGAAGGTGAGGTCTGCTTCTGATGTCCAACATGAACATCAGTGAGTTTTAAGCTGAAAAACGCTAATGGACAACGACAAAACTAGTCTGATTACACAATGATGTGTCATCTGGATTTCTCCGGTTGGAACAACTTAAGACCTCAGCAGACTGAGGGGCTCTCTTTCCTCTTAGCTGAACAGTATTTACAGCTGCTCATCGCCACACTCAAGTGATTAAAATGACTGGCTGCGCTTTTCAAGGACATTCAAAGGAACCTTGTTGGAAATAAAAACTGCTGCTCTGTGAAAACATTCTCATTACAAATCCACCCAACATGGAAAAGCAGAGGATGTCAACAACATCATCTGCAATTAGTTCCAGCAATTACTTTTACCAAAAGTCAATTTGAATTCACCACTTGGCTTCACCTCCTGTTCTTCATCTCCAAGAAGGCCTTACAGAGGCCTATGAGGCAAGAATGGGGACAGCTATGATGTAGATTCTGTCATGAAAGAGCATTCATGTTTGATAAATGAAAACCAAAGGAAGGAAATGTGTGAAAAAGAGAAAAATAAAGTGAGAAGTAGAATAGAGTTGTTTAAGGTCTTTTTTATTAAAAACAAAGTTAAAAAAATTTATATGATTCTTATAAAACCATCATAGCCTGTGTTAGCGACAAAGTCAGAGAAGCCAGACTGAGATGGTTTGGACATGTTCAGAGGAGGGATAGTGGATATATTGGTAGAAGGTAGGCCTGCACAATATACCGCAAATTTATCGTTATCGCGACATCGAGCTGTGCAATATGCATACCGCAAAAGACGGCGAAAATCGCAATAAATGGTTTCCTTAAATGTGCTAAAACAAACTCACGGCAGCTTGAAATATTGAACAAATGAAATAAATCCCTTTATGCATTTAACCAATCGGAAGGACCCGTTTCCGTTGTTGATCAATCAGATGAGCCCTTTCATGTTAGATGTTTGCCTCCTACGTCGACAAGGGTCAGTTGTTGTATCATTTTTAAACTGTTGCAGTGAAATGGAAATGATGTTTTTGGTTGTTTTGCTATTTGTTTATATACCGCAAATTATATCGTTATCGCAATATTAATCACCAATATCGCATATCGCGAGTTTTCCTCATATCGTGCAGCCCTAGTAGAAGGATGTTGGAGATGGAGCTGCCTGGCAGGACGGCCAAAGAGGAGATATATGGATGTCTTAACAGAGGACATGAAGTTGGCTAATGTTAGGGTAGAAGATGTTCATGATAGAGTGAGGTGGAAAAGGATGATTCGCTGTGGCGACCCCTGATGGGAAAAGCCGAAAGAGAAAGAAGAATAAAACCATCATAATTCTGTTAAAGGTTAAAATTTGTAAAAATGCCAGACTAATATAAAACAAAAATTGTTTATCTAACATTCTTCTAAACATTTTTGCTTAAAGTAAAATTATTTATACATTTGTTGAAGACTACGTCTTAAATCACCACTGACTGGCGTCTGTATTAAATTCAGTGTAACTAAAGGCAGGGATCTGCAGCGCTGCCTTAATCTAGCACATCTTCTCCAGAGCGCTGTAGCTCTTACCTTTACTATCCGTGTCTAAGAGGGTTGGGACGGCCGCGCCCTTTTAAACATCATGGTAGAAATTCAAATTCAGGGATGTGGAGCAAGTGCAGCAGCATCTCTAACTTGATCAAACATCCTCAAGGGCAAAACCGTCTTAATGAACAAGCTGCTGATTTGTACAAGTTACTTTAAGTGACACATATTTCATTGACATTTCATTGATTATCTTGAAGAAATCCAGGAATCTGGGAAACTCTCTGAGTCCCACTAGTGCAGGGGTCGGCAACCCATGGCTCCGGAGCCACATGTGGCTCTTTCATCCATCTGTTGTGGCTCCCTGTGACTTTGGAAAATAATGAGTATTTTATAATAATTAAATGTTATTTTAGTTTTTTTCATTTTTCATGGCATTTCAAAGGCGCTGATGGCTCCGCACGAAGCACGAGCCACGTAAAAAACAGCTTCGTAATGAGCTCGTATTTATCGGGCGAGACCTGCAGAGCTGATAGCAGGAGGAGACACGCGGGGCGGCTTCAATAAACATTCCGATCTTCTGCCGGGAACTTCACGTACCACGGGGCAGAAACTGATGACAGACTGAGAGTTCGCGCCAGCGTTGCCAGATAGTCACAGGTTTCCAGCCCAAAAGTCATCTGAAAACCGCCAGACCCAGCCAAAATCCACCCAGCACAGCTTTTGTTGATGTTTTTTTTTCGTACTGGACTGATAAAATAAAAGATATTTCTAAATAAAAGATAGTTCAGACTAAAAATAAAATGTGTACAATATTGAATATTTCTTCAACGGCCCGCCTTCTTCCATTCATTTTCTTAACCCGCTCTATCCCCGCTATAACCTGCATCCTTCTCTTTCATCCGTTGTGCGGCGCTGGAGCCCCCCGACTATCGTATTTTGCGCTCTCTGTGTAGGACACACTGAGGAGCGCGGGGGAAACCAACTCTCAGCTGCAGAGGATGTGAACAGGTGAACAGATAGAGAGGAAAAGCAGGTAAAGAGGCGGAGGAGGGGCTTTGGCTTCAAACTCTGTCAGAGATGGAAACACGGGCGTCAGATTGAGACACAGCTTTCCCTGCGGGAGTTGAAGCAGAGACTTTCTCTGGGATGATTTTATAAACCCAAACATGGAAACATGATTACCAAGTAGAACTCTTCAAAATAATAAACCTGATCTCTCCACATTCTCAGTGTCTACCATGCATTGATAAACCCATCGCTCCATGCAGCCATCAGACCAGGACCAGTAGCTCCTCCCACACGCGGCTGCGGTATCATCCTTTAAAGAACATAATGTGCATTTGCAGCGACGTATGCTTCAGACGATGTCCGATTGCCCAATCTACATGTCAATCAAGTCCCGTACTTCTCAGTGAGGATTTTGATTGGCTGGTGGATTTTAAAGAAGTACTTTTTTTTTTTTAATCTTTTCTGACCCGCGATCTACACTCATGTCATTGAAGGTCGATCGCGATCGACGTAATGAGCACCTTTGAATAATATATACATGCATAATATATATAATGATGTCAAAACAGGTTGTGGCTCCGGGTGCTTTCTTTTTTATTAGGGGCGGTCCCAAATGGCTCTTTGAGAAAAAAAGGTTGCCGACCCCTGCACTAGTGGAAGTTTGGGATAAAGTTGATCTGGATCCATTTTAGGTCAGTGGATCAGATCTTTAAAAATGAACCAAAATAGGAAATGTATGGTCAATCGCATATTATGGTTAAATAATAATAATAGTCCATTTTATTTGAATATATAACTGGCGACCTTTGGCTTTCATGTGACAGAGTTCAGGGGTGAACCAGGGAGCAGATTTAGAAAAGGAGACAGGGCGACTTTTGACAGGAGCAAGATGGTTGAGAGAATCAGAAAGAAGGTTGTTGTAGAAGAGACGAGTTCATCAGGGTTTGGTGTGTAGGGATCGAAACGAAACGAAATCGGATATCGAATTAAAAAAAAATAAAATCTGAGATTTTATTTTTGACCATATTGCCCAGCTGAGATTTTATTTTTGACCATATCGCCCAGACCTACCAGAACAGTTTGGGTGGGGCCAGGAAGCATGCAGGCAAGGCATTCAATGGAGCTGAAGGAGGGGATCTCAACCGGCAGGACTTTCCACTTCTCGCGATGTAATATCGTGAGACCTCCTCCACGACCCGTGCAACGAGGTTTGTAAACAAAGCCGGGGGGGGGGGGGGGGGGGGGGGTAGAATCGTTAAGTTGTGAAAAGTCGTTTGGATGCTGCCAGGTTTCCGTTAAACAGAGGAAGTCAGACTTACGGTCAGAAAACCAAGTCCTGCATCAGCTGATTGAATCAAAGCGTTACAATGAATCATTACACCCCAAATTTACATTCTTCAAGCACCTCGAGCTGCACAATGTATGAAAAGAACTTTTTATAAATAAAGTTCAATTTTATTTTATTGAAATAGTCTATTCTACTTAGAAGACGATGCCTCACCTCGCATTGATAAAAATGAGAGCATTCAGACAAATGTTTTCAGTGGGGGTGCCTTTGACTTCAACAATCATGAAGGCAGTGAGGAGAGTGCTACAAGTACCGTACTATATCCAGTTAGTCAGCTCTGCCTTCAGAGACATTGTCACGGCTAAAGAAGAAGGAAAGACAGAAGGGCAGAATGCATCTAAATCTCATTTTTAAATCAAAGGTACAGCCATTTACTACGTCAAAAAGTCAAATCTAAAAAGTGTAATAAAGTGTATTCACGATCCTTTTGATTTTATGATTTTATGTTTACTTCGCAATTACCAGTACGACGCCCATTGAGACGACTTATGATTTTGGGCTATATAAATAAAACAGAATTGAACTAAATTAACACCGGAGACGTCGCAGACAACACCTACACAACACAAACTCTTTGGCCGATTGTAACTCTCCAACCATTTACTGCCATCAGCCTGAATCAGCCGATTCTGACACGGACAAAAGGGGCTTTTCTTATCGGCAGAAAGGATCCGCAGGAATTACCGGTACTTAAATTGTGTTCAGGGTTGAAGAGTTACGGTAGTCAGAAGACCGTCAACACTGAAGCTAAAGCTCTGATGTTAAAAGGTTAAAGAAGCAGCTTGAATGTTAAGTGGGAAGATGGAACAGCTATAGCTTTCTGACCTCCAGGGGGCGCTCCCAAAAGGATTATTTGAAATATATTTTAGTTCTTATTTTCACAAGCATTTGACACCCAACCCTCATCCATCATAACCACAGAGTCATGAAGAGCAAGACTGCAAAAAAAAAAAAAAAAAGGGGGGGGGGGGGTCCTCATGGGAAGGAAAAGCGGTAAACGAGACCAGGCAGCTTCCATCAAAGGTTCAGCCAATCAAACTAATTAAAACAAAGACCTGCTGCCAAACCACTATAAAGGCGACAGGCGGAACGCCACGTGACAGCTAACCCAAGGCCAGGCAGTCATTTATGGATGTGCCTGTTGGGGAGGGGGACAAGAAGAGTCATGGAGGACAAAAAAAACTGAAGTGGGGGGAAAAAAAGCTTCAGCTTGAAGACAGACACATAAGACAATTTATCCTAATTATATGTCAAACAACACACGAGCATCCATTTCATAATTCCATTATGACACCAGATGCTGCGCCAACTGAGACCAAAATAAACAGCCTCCAAGTTACACAACATCGCCCTGGAAACGCCTCCTAAATATTCATGAACCGTCTCAGCGGGTCGGGCTTTAATTGACAGGAACCATATTTTGTAACATCAAATCTACACATCATCGCATGCGCAACTGAACGCACAGACTTGTTATGATGCCTCAAACACAGGATTTTATTCCCTGTAAGCAGACAACATATCAGTGAAAGACAAATGTGTGATGAGGGCGTCCAGCGGTCTGTTCTGCATAGAGGTGGCAATATTGGTTTAACTGCCCCAATATTGAATCTCTCACTGGAGTCTGCACCACACCTGACAGTCCAACAGGTGTCTGCCTGACACACTGATATAATCATCCTTTGATCGGGTAACAACCAAAAAAACCAAATCATTTTTCCTGATACATCACTTATGAACTGAACGGAAGGAAAGTGAAACTTCTTTTACATTTTAAAACTCTTGCATCATAAAGCAAACTTGAAGCTTTTGGGCGATGACCAAAACTTTTCTTTTGTGGTCGATGACTAAACCTGAAGTAGGCCTGAATGTTGCAACTGACATCATTGTTCATTTTTTTTAGCTTTTATTTTCTTCTCAAACCTTTGCTTTAGCTTTACCATCAGTGGTAACCCTTAGCACGTCATGACCTGTGTGTCTGCTGTGACACTAAGGGTTTATTGTATCATTAGTTCCTATACGTTGAATGAGATGCGACGTTATACAGCATGCTGCTGCCGCCCCCATAAGATACTAATGGGGGAAATAACTTCAGATTAGTCGGTACTTTACTAATTATTTCTGAGAGCCTAAACATTTTCATTATTTTCTTTCATCTGTTAAATGGGGATTTTGAGTTAACATGGGTTCACTTGTGCCTGCATGTATGAAGTTTATTTTTAATTCTTTCAATCGTGTTGGGTTTTACAATTAGTCAATAGAATTTTCAACTCTATATACAACTCTATGCTGAGAAAACCTTATTTAACCAGTCACAGGTAGAAATGAGTCAATTATAGGATTGAAAACAGCAACCATGAGCTGATTTTTCTTCTCTGAAGTAGATATTGAATATTACATATCATACAGTTACATTTTGTATCAAGTTGACACGGACGAACAAAATTCAGTGGTGACTCTAATGAGAGGCGCCTGCCTGGGGAGGGTCTCGCCAGGGGAGTTATTCAGTATAACCGCCACTGCTAGAAGTCAGAGGGGTGGTGGGCGCTTTAGATGTCCCGTGCGCTTGTAAATTATTTGACATTTTACCCGGGTAGTTTTACCCTCCAGTTTATTAACATGCATTTTATGTAACCTCACAAAAACCAAATATATTCTTTCTAAATTGTCATTTATTCTTTTAATATTTTTTCCAATGTTGGTGCAAAGGAAACTGTAATTTTTGAACAATATGATCACAATTTGTTTGATAAATTTTACACAAAAAAAACATTTGTGTTTTCTGCAGCTACACAAAAAGGCAACATGTTGAAGTTTTATTAGTTTTTCTTTTGTCTTAATCAGAGATGAAGTCTTTGAAGACTAACAAAAATGTTTTATTTCTTTTTAAATGATTAAATTGTTTCAATTTAGATTAATTGTGTCTGTTGGCCACTTCACCTTCATTCTGTTTCTTAAATGTTGTTTTTACTTCTTTAGTTTAACATCTAAAATAATCCAGACGTTCTTAGAAAAGTGTTTCAGTCAGAAAGATGACTTGGACCAAACTCTGGGATGTTTGGCTGTTAAGAAACACAAATAAACTGTTGACCTCTGATTTCATCAAGAACATATATAAACTTTTGGATGTGTGTTCGTTGTGGTTTCAAGACGTTTAACAGAGAAGACTCATAGTAGAGCAGAGATGCTGTGGAGACAGTTAAAGGGGCGGGACTTTTCCAAAACAGAGCTGAAGCTACGCCTAATTTGCGGTACTGTCATTCTTATCAAAGTGTCTTTAATAGAATCAAATAAACACAAAGAAAAAAGTATTTTATGATCTTTCATATTCCTAACTACTCAGTGTTTTATCAGGGCCTGTTTGGATGAACACAGAGCTGATATCTGCACTGAGGGTGGAATTATCTGACATGTTCCAACAACTGACAGATAAGTTTGTCCTGCCCTTTTGCCCATTTCTAGAAAGATAGGCGACAGCAGGACTCAACACAGCACCTAATGTCCATGTAAACGGCCCAGATCTGTGGGTCCCAGTGGAATCCTTAGCCACCACGGAGACTTCAACAGCAACAAAACTCAAAGCCAGCGTTCAGTTCAGGAACCCTTCCCCTTCCAACTTTCAGCTCCATCTCCTATCATAAGGCTGCTGCAATTTCACTGCATCCCCATTTACAATGACAATAAAGAATTCCGATTCTGATTAAGGGCCTTTTTCTCCAACGTAGGGTTGGGCGATGTCCCCTAAATCGGCCGTTGACGATGTTTGCTGTCAACCATCGGGATGGACGATGACATCGTCGGGGGGGGGGGGGGGGGGGGGGGGGGGTATTTTTGCATTTTTCGTTCTTATATAACTGCTATTCGTTATTTTGCTTTTTTCATTTTATTTCCCAACTAATGGTTAATCCGCGATGATCCAGTATAAACTGAGGGAAGTGACTTTAACAGAAAAAGTAACAAGCAAGATAGAAAAGAAGTAGTCCGCTCCCGCACTTAACTGGCGGAGTGGACCGGCGGAGTGCGGATTACAGCTTTGTGTTTGATGGGAAGGGGGGGGGGGGTGCTTTGTTACATGAGCCGTATGTGTGGGAGATTTAAGACTGCGATCCGTCCCGCAGCTCTAGGGGTACTACCTACCGAACTCAGAACCGGGTCTAAACGTGTGTCTGAGCACAGCTCGGATCGTCAGCAGACAGAGGTTTGAGCATCAAAGCAGAAATGTCGCTCAGTCCTTAGAAAACATTCAAACAATGACGTGGATTTGTGTTTCCAGTCGTGTCCCGACTAAATAAAGGCTGATGTTATTCACAGGATGCAGCGCCACCCAAAGCTAATGTTGTTAGCCCGTGTTAGCATACTGCTAATCCTGGCTTCGTTCAGAAAAAGCACTGACCACACGGATTAAAATTCAAATGATGAGTGAACAGGTGTTTCATAATAACCGTAACATTATTAAAAGCACGTTTAGAAGATCATCTCGTATTTTACCGAGCTGACATGTCAATATATATAGCCGCTCGGCGCTGTTATCGTTTTGTATTGAATTGTTACATTCAATAAAGTTTGGAAAAAAAGCCGCTCGGCGGAAGTTGTATCCCCTTCCGGTTTTCAAACTGCGCATGTGCGAATACTGCGCATGTGCGAATGATTTATTCCGACCGAAATTGTGACCTTAGTGAACGTTTTTATATTCTGAAAACATTTTTCTGGGCCCATCTACACGGTTGGATTCTAATCCGACCATTGATCCCATCAGGATATTTTGTACATGTAACCGCGGCTTATGGTGTCGACGCGCAACGTGGCGGGGGCGTGGCATCACGATGGTGGTCTCTCCATCGGGATGTCAGTCACCCATCACGATGGACGATGATATCGTCCATCGGCACAACCCTACTCCAACGTGAAGAAGATGCTAAACGGTGCAGCAACTACTCCCTGCCTAAAATACCCAAAACAAAGATCACCCTGTGTAAACTCATGTGTCTAATGTTCTCAGCGTTTCCATTTCATTCATTTCTGTTTCTGTGATCAGGCAAAAGGGAGCCTTAGATTTGTAATTGTTCGATCTGCTGCCGGTGTTAACTTCCACATGCAGTCAAGGTCACAGATTAGAATCCAACCTAAAATTTACCCAGAAATCTGCAGCTTTACAATTCTCAGCTTTTTCTACCACTTCTCAGCTTCCAAGATGTGTTCAGTTTGGGGTTTCATCATGGGGAGGAAACATGGCTCTGGGGAAGGCAGAACACGATCAATACCATGTTTCTGTAGCAACACATGCACACGCAATCTCACAAAACCGGAGAAGAGCTCGCCGTCTGCTGCTCGAGCCTCAACAAGTTCAACAACTGATTTATTCATGACAGTAAGATTGCATGACTGATTCCAGTCGACAAGCTCTTCACACTAGTGAAAAGCGCTCTTTTGAGGTACAGTTTGGTGCTCCGGCAATAAAACACAAACCCTATAAATGTAGGTAAAGCTGAAAACATATTTCCAATGAGCTAATATGAGGAATAACTAGTAGAAACACAAACTTTGCCACATTTTTTCTTCTGTGAGGATTGGGAATGATCAAAGGTAAGGATATTAGTTTAAAACAATATTTATAATTCCTCACAAAGACCACAGAACAATTCCTTTTCTTAATTTTTTAATATACAAGTGAACAATAAAGATGAGATTCCTGCAGATATTTGAAGAATACCCCTGCTAAAAAAGATTTAAAAAATCCAAAATTATATCAATTCCCTTTTGAACGGTTCCATCTAGTAACTGTACAAAGCAAACAAACCATGAAAGACATCAAACTGGGATTAAAATGTTGTGTTCTTCCTGTATTTTGCTGTATGCTAGTTTCTTTAGCATTGCCTAACCATTGCTGGTGTTATGAATGGGATGCATGACCAGAAACCTCATGGTTGATGCAGATCCCATCAGCATGAAGATCTGTTCAATGGTCTTTACCAGAGCAGACTCTCCAGGACAACCTGTCCTGTTTATATCAGGTTTCCTGTAGCAGAGCATGTGCAGAACAAAACAGGAAATCCCCAAATCCAAACATATCAAGAACAATAAAGCAACACTTTCCCCTCATTCCTGCCAACACCTCCACACCTCAGGAAGTTGGTTAGTCCGCCTTTAACAACAGAAAACGTCTTTTACTGCTGTTCATGTTAATACTCCAGAAAGTTCCATAGAGACATCACTGTTAGTCACTCTAGATATGAAAAAAATGAAGTAAAGGTTTCTTAAAAATTTAAATCCAAGCGATGCTGATTTGTTCTGTAGCATCACTTTTTCTACTCTTCTTTCTCCAAAGGTCTTTTTTTGTCAGACCACAGTGGAAAATTAGATGTTCTCTTAATCTGTCTTGACTGGATAAATAAAGGTTAAATAACTAAATGAAGTTTTGTATTGCTACGTAACATGCCAACAGTATTAGTTTACATTCTGTGGTATTATATACTTATTCCCAGTAGTGTGTCCAGCATACAAACAAAGGAAACTCTCACCAGTCCATGTCTTGACACAAGAAAACAGATTTGTCCAAACAGAACTCATTCTGGTGGACAGTTCTCAGGGGCTTGATTGACAGATCTCGTTTGGTAACGGTCACTGCTGATATTTCATTTCTTCACCAGTAATTTCAGAAAGGTTTATTTGAAATTCAAGTCCTGAAGAGCTGAGAGCCGGGCTTTATTTGATGTTGAGAGATGCCTCTGATCTGGTTGTCGTTCGTGGCAGGGAGTCTTTGTGTTGCAGGACCACAGCTTCAGTGTTCGGAGGGAAGAGATGTGGTTTGGTGAAAAGCTTTGCAGGCGAGCCTGAGGATGAACGCCATTGTTCTCCCTTTGCCATGCCAGCTGTAAATTTGTCCAAACCTCCATTTTTTTATGTATAACCAAAAGCGTTTTTAGCTAGATTTGGTCTCGTTCTTTTAACATAGGGTTCTTATAAGTCTATTCAAGTTGAATTTAAGACTTTTTAGGGCCTTCGTAAGACCTTGCTTGCATGTGAAAAAATTAAGACTAATTTATTTGCCTAAATCCAGGCCATAGTCACAAAAAAAATCTAAATTCTTGAATTTCAGAACACAACAAAAAACACACAGTCCTTCTGAATGTAAAACAAAAACAGGCCAAAGGATAGGTTCTGCCGTTTTTTAATTTACATTATTTGATTAAAATAGTCATTAAATAATGAATCTTTGATAGAAAATGTGATACAGAGAAGTTTCAAACAGGACAGTTTTTAGGGCTTCATGGAAGACAAAAATTGTCAATAAAAAAATTCAAAGCAATTTTTAAAGTTGAAAAATAGATTTAAAGGGACTTAACGGATTTTTATTTCTGAAAAAAGAAAAACTTTTTCGTATAACACCTGCGTCTCACCTACATCCCCCCTGACTCACCCTTAAGTGTGATGTAAGTGTGCATGAACATTTTCACATTTTCCTCGTCACTTACAGAGCGATCGATGACCTTGATATTTTGTGTGAACCACTGACATACCCCAAACAGGTTTGATCATGTGTCCCTGCAGACGGCCTGTATCCAGCCGTAAATGCAGTTGTGAACGATGCGTAAATGCAGAGAAACATCCATGTTTGAGGATTCATCTCTAAAACTATACTCTGCTACTTGGACATCCTAAAAGGGGTCTAATTCCCCAGGTCAAGCAAACCATGATATATAAACATGCAAGGCCTGGTTGCAGCCAAATTAGTCTCTACACTTAAAGCAAACGTCATGAATATTTGATCGTGGGGGGTACGACCTGCAGGAGCTAGCAGGTCTGGAAATATAATTATTTTAAAAGATTTTCCTCTCCGAAAACATGCTTCATGGGTTGATTGATTCCTCTAAAGTGTCTCTAGGTGTAACTTATCAGGGTGTATTCAGCCTTTGCCCAACAGTAGCCGGCTTAGGCTCTGGCACCTTCATAACCCACTGTAGCAATTTTGAGGTCAACAAAATAGGAGCTCCTTACCATAACAGTTCAAATTGATTTTGCCCCCTATGTGGAGAAATAATTATTTGTAGTGAAATACTGTGGTGTCCTTTTTGAGTCATTTCCCTAACTGTACCATTGGTACGGTTCACTACGTTGATGTACTCTCTCCAGTTTCTATTTCAAAAAATTCTATGGCAAAAAAATGAAATTGTGATTCTCAACATAAATAGAAGAGAATTGAGAGAAACTGAACAGCAGGGTAATACTTGTGCTAGTGTGTTTTGCATTATTTTCTTGAAAAGTTCACTGTAAGTCAAGGAATTTGTCTGGGGGGGGGTCCTGAACTCTACCTTCTTTCATTTCTTCTGTAGGGTGAGAGGTTGCAATCCAGGCTTATGCCAACAAATAATCACTTCAATCTCCTAAGCAGAAAAAAGGACCACTGGGGAAGCCTGATCAGGTTATTTGGGTCAAAAGAAGTCAGGATTTGCCTGAAGCTTTCATTAAACAAGGCTAAGACAAAGAGGTTTTGAACATAAATGTTCCTTTCTAATAACAGACACTTAACTCGTGTGACTCGCTGTGATTCGTTTCGTTTCTACTGGACATGGCTGCTCGTCCAAAGGTTTAAGAATCATAGCTACCTGTAATGTTTCTTACAGAGTTTCTTCTTTAAAAGCCAGCTGTTTATGTGATTTTAAATTGATATTTTTAAATCTATACCTAACACAAGAAGACAACATTGCCACACTTTAATGTAGCAGTGAAGGTGGAGAATTTGGACCAATAACAGATGTCTCAACAATGCCCTAACCCTTCTTTAAGGCACAAAGTGCTTAAAATTCACAAACCCATTCACACACAGTACGGGCTGATGTCCAACAATGGTGCCAACCGTTAACAACTAGGAGCCATGTGGGGTTCAGTGTCTTGCCCAAGGACACATGGGCGGTACATGGGCGGGGAAGGCAGGAACTGAAGCTGCGATCTTGTGATCAGAGGTTGACCACTCTGCACCATGGCCGCCCCACAGAGAAAACAAGAAAATATGTTTACATTCAACCATGGTATCTTTTAATGGATTCAAAGACGTAGAATTACACTCAACTGAACTGTAAAGTATGATTCAAACGTGGTTTTCTGATCAAGGCTTTCAGGTCTGGTTTAAAATAAAATACCCATGATGCCTTGAGTCCTTCCAAAACAAAAGTTCCTCAATGATATTAACTGACCTCGTGAATGAACTTAGCTAACTACACAATCTGGCTGTATCCGACAAAGTGTTTGCTTAACGTTCAGCTTTGATTGCAAAAATTTAACCTCTGCATAAACTGCACTTCAAAAAGTGTGGAGCATGAATGAGATAAATAATGTCAATCATGACAAAAAAATAGAGCTATAAAATGAAACATGCAGGTAACAAATGAGCTGTGGGAGCTTATGCAGCAGATTGTGAAGTAAAAACGTGAATCACAGTAATCAGTGTGTGAGCATGCAGTCATCAGAGGTAAGTGCTGCTGGGCTGTACTCTCCGTTCTGAAAATGAGCCCATCATTTCTGGTAACGGAGGCAGCAGACAGATGTCGGCTGATGAACTCTTACATGCTGTTTTCATACACAGCGTGATGACTTAAAACAGACCGTAATAACCAAAAAAGTGTTATAGTCCTAAGCTGTAAAGGTGAGTTCGGTTTGAAACTCCAGTTGTACCATTTGAACAAGCAGCAGCGGCTGCGGCAGCGGCGGCGTGTGACTCCATGCTTGCTGTTGGAGCTCGGGGTTAGAGGACATTTCAATGGAATCCCTGATCCATGTGAGCTTTGCTCAACAGCTTGAATTACTTGCACTGAAATATTTAAAAAGATCTCTAATTCCAATAAGAACTCGCACAGAATTTCCAAAACTAAAACAGTTCCAAGCTAGATTAGTTTTGATCTTGCATATTTGGTCTTGCATGCATTGTTCCACAATTGTATGTGGGAAGTAGATTTTTTTTCACTTAACTGCATTTTTGATGTGAAGAAGCAAATAGTCTCAGAGGTAATTTCCTGTTTCCACAGAATCTATTACATCTTTTCAGTTCTATCCAACCAAAGGTTTTACAATTACTCTGAAAAATATAGAGTCCCCGAATGTCTACTTCTTTTACGAGACCATCATGAGAGAGACTCATTGGGTTTTCTTCTAAAACCAAAAAAGCTTGCGTGTCCTCTTAGATAAAAAAAATGCAAATGATACCCCAGTAGCTCTGAACTACGACACATGCTAAAACGAGGATTGGGGCTGTAACGAGTAATCACATACTCCGATATCGGACATCCTCTTTTTGGCATAGATAAACTCATTTGATTTGATTTGATTTGTGTGCGTCTGTTTGTTATGGAGCCTGTACACCGTCGCTGCAATAACCAAATCTCCCAAGCTGGGATCAATAAAGTATCTTCATCTTAATATTATCATCGTATCTGCAATCTGTTCCAGAAAAATCGAATACGAGTATTTGTGATGTAAGAGATCGCCGATTCACAAACTTTAGAGTATAAAGAAATACACTTCCGGCATTTTAAATATCACTAAAATCACAGAATAATGTTTGATTTTAAGTGTATAACGTAAACAAACTGTATATACTAATGTCACCAGAAGTAAATAAATCTTCAAAGTGCGTGTTGGTGAAGGTTTTATTCTGAAAATGAAACTAAGTGAGAAAAAAATTACTCAAATTTGATCTGAAAAAACAATTTTGTTCTAAATATAGTCAACAATTTGCATAAGTTAATTTAATGAATATGATGAAGAAAATCACGTGATCAATCATATAAAGTCATGTGACTGTCTGCTAGCAAGGAGGAGTAGCCATAGCCAAACGCGGCTGCAAAACCTTCATCTAAAGGAGGCGTTTGGTTTTTCCACTAAAAATTAAAAAAGGCAATTTATAAACTCTGTTTCCTGTTTGAAACACTGTTGTCAGTTTAGATTGAAGGACTATGTGTTTATGTAGGTCTTGCCATCGTTGATTTCCGGATTCCGTTTTTTTAGGAGTTTTCCGTTACCGTGAAGGACGGTCTAAGGGCAGGGATGCCCAGTTTAGTTAGTCTGTTTACCGTGGTTAAAGTTTTAGTATTATCCTATGGAATTCTATGTATTTATGATACTTTTTGACTGTATGTTTACCTTACAATTACCGGTAAGAAGCCCATTGAGACGACTGTTGTTTTGAATCTGGGCTATATAAATAAAATTGAATAAGAATAAGAATTGATCTACGGGAACTACAGTCATCGAGACTTTGAGAAATGATCCATAACAACAGTGATGTTCATATTTTGTTTACTGCTGAAGTTAACCAGGAAGTTGACAAAAATAACTTTTGCGTGCATGTGACATTGTTTAAAGTGATAAATACAATTTCTTTCTTTCTGAATCTTTGTGGTTTATCTGGTACATCGACTCTGATAAAGATATAAATGATAATGATTTGTCATCAATCCAGTAAAAATACATAAATACAGTAGCCATTCAAACATACTATATTAAATAGTAAATGGCATGGTAAATGGCGTATACTTATATAGCGCCTTTCTTCCTACAAGGACAAAGCGCTTTACAGTCACAGACCCGTTCACCCAGTCACACACACACATTCACACACTAGTGGCCGCTCCGCTGCCAAACACAGGCGCCCGTCTACCACCAGAGGCAAGGTGGGGTTCAGTGTCTTGCCCAAGGACACTTAGACTCATGGGCGTGCAAGGCGGGAATCGAACCTGCAATCTTATGATCATGGGTCGACCGCTGCACCCACGGCCGCCCGAAATAGTGATAATGGTTAATCGCCAGCCGTGTAACTACCCACTGTCCTGGCGATGGTGGGTTGTGTGTTAAGCAAACTTCATTTCTGACAGATTTTTACCTCCAAAAATCCCACATGCAGCAGCCTCAATGTACGACTGAAGCTGACAGGCAAACAGGAATGACAACCAAAATCAGACCTAATCTGATAAAGCAGTGGACTTTGATCTTTCCCCATGCATTAAATGTGATCTGCTTTCCTGTGCTGCTGATTTGTAGCCTGGCGGCAAAAAAGCTCAGCTTTGCACCTACAAAACCTTAACAATACCTGGCAAGGCAGTAAGTGGTAACAGCGGGTTACTTCCGGTCACAGCACTGAAATCCATTAAGAGAGAGAGGGCCAGCAAAAAGGTTAGGCTTTTTCATCACTTTCCACTTTTCGCTACATTAAAATTTTCAGTGACTTGCTTGGCAAATGTTCCTAATCCCAAACAGGCGAGCAAGCTTGGCTCTGACGCACGGACTCAAACGCACGTCTGTGCAGCAGCCGCTGATGCTAAAAGTCAAATGAATGTCGTTAAGAGAGAGCACCTTCAATGCCATTAACACGGCAAACTGCAGAAAAACAAGCATGTCCAACTGTCCAGAGGAAATGCGCTGTGTTGGTAAGTCAGGTCAAACTGCCTACTCGTGTTACGGAGCCAACACACATTATTGCTCCAAAGACAAACTGCCAGACGATGCCTTAAACTGTTAGCAGTACGATTGGGCTTTCAAAGCTCAACACTGAAGCCATTTATGTCTGTAGTCCTGACCAAATTCCTCATGAGAGGCCAGAAGTTGATAAAGTTACACACAGACACTTGAGGAACAAACTGATGTAAAGAACATAAAGACCAGTGTATGTAAATGTTTATTGTAGCTCAACTAAAAGAAAAAGCTAAATGTAATTTTCAACATGTCTAAGCTGCCAAAAGGCAGGCAAACTGACCGGTTGGCATACAAGGTGAGGTGCATTCATGAGTTCACAGTCATCCATGCCATTCACTGCCAGTCGTTTTATTGCTGGGTGATAAAACAATAATTTAACGCAATGTAATTTTTTCTCTCTAGAAGAATACGTATATTGCAATAGACTTATTTTGAAGGGTCCAAAATTGACAATTTTCTGCTCTTTTGTAGTAAAAGAGGGTTAGTCACCAAATGGCAGGTTAGCGTTTGTGTCAACTTAGTCATTTTTACTGGATCTCCTTTTTAAGAATTTCTTTTGTCCTTTCCTCCTCCACCGTCTGCACGCCAGTGAAAAAAAACCCGTCCACCACCGCGGTCGCTTCACCTGTGCAGCGTTCAGTTTAAGCTGATGAAACAGCAGAGCATGCTGGGATTTTTAACAGCATCCAGTCAGAACTGGAGGATCTAGGTGTTCTTTGTTCTAAGCACACCTCATTTTCAAGAGACCGTTTGAGTTCAACCTCTTAACCCTTGTGCTGTCTTAGATGACCCCCCCTTCTATTGACGTGTTCTCCCTACCATGACAAAGGTGGAAAGATTTCCTGTAATCCATGGACAACAGTGAAGATCACAAATCATTGAAGAAAAAAGGTTCAGCGCACTGTCTAGTGGGTCTAGATGACCCAACTCCCATCGTTAACGTGCCTGGGATAGCACAAGGGTTAACTAAGACAGCAGCACAAATGCAGAGTGAGAGCACCGCCATAAAGGAAAACATAAAAACAACCAGCCCTTCTTATGGACGCATAAGACATATGAATAGAAAAAAAATACATTTTCAAAAAGTAAACCCAAACTTCAGGTATGCTACTTCAAGTTTATAGAAAGTCTGATCAACAGCTCTCCACTTTTTAACTTGAATCCAATACAAAGTAGGGTTGTGCCGATGGACGATATCATCGTCCATCGTGATGGGTGACTGACATCCCGATGGAGAGACCACCATCGTGATGCCACGCCCCCGCCACGTTGCGCGTCGACACCATAAGCCGCGGTTACATGTACAAAATATCCTGATGGGATCAATGGTCGGATTAGAATCCAACCGTGTAGATGGGCCCAGAAAAATGTTTTCAGGATATAAAAACGTTCACTAAGGTCACAATTTCGGTCGGAATAAATCATTCGCACATGCGCAGTATTCGCACATGCGCAGTTTGAAAACCGGAAGGGGATACAACTTCCGCCGAGCGGCTTTTTTTCCAAACTTTATTGAATGTAACAATTCAATACAAAACGATAACAGCACCGAGGGGCTATATATATTGACATGTCAGCTCAGTAAACGTGTAAGAATAACAGCCTTTATTTAGTCGGGACACGACTGGAAACACAAATCCGCGTGATTGTTTGAATGTTTTCTAAGGACTGAGCGACATTTCTGCTTTGATGCTCAAACCGCTGTGTGTCTGCTGACGATCCGAGCTGTGCTCAGACACACGTTTAGACCCGGTTCTGAGTTCGGTTGCTTGTACCCCTAGAGCTGCGGGAGGGATCGCAGTCTTAAATCTCCCAAACATACCGCTCATGTACCCCCCCCCCCTTCCCATCAAACACAAAGCTTTAAGTCCGCGCTCCGCCGGTCCACTTCACTAGTGAAGTGCGGGAGCGACTACACTTCTTTTCTATCTTGCTTGTTACTTTTTCTGTTAAAGTCACTTCCCTAATTTAAACTGGATCATCGCGGATTAACCATTAGTTGGGAGATAAAATGAAAAAAGCAAAATAACGAATAGCAGTTATACAAGAACGAAAAATGTAACACCCCCCCCCCCCGACGATGTCATCGTCCATCCCGATGGTTGACAGCAAACATCGTCAACGGCCAAATTAGGGGACATCGCCCAACCCTAATACAAAGATAGTTTTTTGTCTTTTCACATTTCAAAAATCCAATGAACAAACATGCTGAAGTAGCTGTTTATTTAATAATGAAAAAATTAAAAGTTTTGGGCTTCAACTTCAGCTCTACAAAGATTTAAACACTTGGTGTCTTCTGCTGCTGAGCAAAGAAAAGGTGTAAACATGATTCAAACACTGACACCTCTCTGATAACACAAGAATACAACTATTGTTCTGCTAACAACAATATACTATGCAGTCATGCTGAAGCTCCTGTAGACCGCTAACTTTGACAGAACTAAAGCTTTCCTTTAAAGCTCCGCTCCAATCATCTTTTGATCATTTGTTAAAGTGTTCTCAGTGGACTTTTATTTATGATTATGCCATTTTTAGCCAAAATCCCCAAACCAGTGTCGTTTTCTAGGACATAGTTTCTGAAGAGTGGCAGGAGTTCATCAGAAATTCACCTCTGAGTTGTGGACGGGCCTGCTGGTGCGGAGTAATAAGCCTGATTTCCCATCAACCCTCTCTCCCGCTAGCTTAAAGCCCAAACATTAGAGGTGCAATGTAAATGACGACATCAGTTTTGAGCCGGATGCCAGACGAGGAAAATAAAGACGAACATGATCTATTTGTCTGCAAATGGACGCATCAGAATGGAGCAGAGCAGAGAGCTTGTGGTCTGCTGATCGTGGTTTGTTCATAGAAACTACAAGCTTTTTCAAACTGCTTTCTTTTGTCGGCTCTGATTCCCCACGATTTGGATATAGAAATACGCAGAAATGCAATTTTAATCCTTATTTTCTTTAGACATGTCCTCCATCATGAGACGCTACAAGAACATGTTAAAAATACCAAGAACAGTATTTTCATTGGGTCTTTAGAAACATGGATTCACTTCAATGATTACATTATTTTAAGTAGGCAGCATAGATGCTTGAGAATGCAAATATGAACAGAATAACATGCATCAGTGTGAGAAATAGCTTCATCACCACGTCTGACCCGCAGACACTAATGAAGGATGTGATCAGCAGGAACAGCGTTAATATCCATCATGTTTTCACTTATTTTAAGCCAAAGAGAAAATGATCCTGTCAGTCTTTTCATTCCCGGTAACAGACACCTGTAATTTGTGCTCTTTATTCCCAATCATTGTCAATATTCACTAACGAGGAGGTACCACCCCTTTAAACAGGGAGGGTTTACAGATCGCACCATTAGGTCTAAAAATGAGTTAAATGCAGCCTCCATCAGACAACACCACATGATCCAACACTGCACCATTATCCGTTTAACAAAAACTCTACTCCTATGCAAAAGCGCTGCGGAAAACTCAGCTTGTTTCCATAGGAACCAGGTGGGAAACTATCAGCTCCATCCGCCTGGGTAACAAAGACAAAAGTACCTTTAGAGTTCATAATTGATCATAAATGCGTTCAGAACTTAAAATGTGGCGATTTTCTTTAGAGTGAAAGAATAAGAGTCTAAAGGTTGTTGGAAATGTGAAAAAAGGTCAAAGAGACGTCCAGAGAATTTTAACGCAACAGTAGCCGTGTTTCAATTAAACACGGACGCAAAGCTACTGAAATTCTAGAAATGTCACAAAAAAATTCGCAATTACACTGTTTCCGTTAAATCATTATTATGCTAATAAACACAAACCAAGTCACACGATAAGTCATTCAAAAACGATGGATGTCAGCAATCGTTTAAAAACAGATACATTCACGTTTCTGCCACTGCGCTAGCGCTCTTCATCATCAATCAAAGGCATCAATCAAAGGAGACGTCGGCGTCTTCTTCAGGCCACAGAGTGGCGATCTCCTTACAGGTGGGAGGGGCTACGGATGAAGTCATTTTGAGAAATGGTGGTTGGTGATTTTCCAGAGTAGCTGTGGATCCAACAATTCCATGTGACACGCTCAACATTTGATGAGATGTGGGACCTCTGGTGGCGCCCGCTGTGCAGCGACCAAGGCCGCCAGTTCCTACCAAGCAGCTCATCGCTACGTCGTTTTGCTGTTTCTCTTTATTTCTTTTTTATTTTAGTATCTTCCTCCATTTTTTGCTGCTTAACTCCTACAATTGTTCATGTATTTCAACCATTCAACTATTCAAATGTTCAGCTCTTTCAGCTTTTTCCAGCTGTGACTTTTGGTCCTTCAAATCCTTAAACTTTTCAAGATATTCCAGGATTTTTGCCTCCATTGAAATAAATGGGGAATCCTTGGTGCAGAAGCTCTCTGGTTCGATACCCGACGCTGGGATTTTCACAAAAATATCTTTTTTGTTTTTGTGCTGTTATTACTGTATTTATGGTCAACTTTGATCATTTATTTATATATTTATTTTCCATTAATTCCTCTTTAAGTTTCATTTTCATTCAGCAAAATAGCCTTCAACCTGCAGTTTCTTCTGGAAATGCGTCTCCTTCTAGTTCAATAAAAAGTTTTCATTGCAGTTTTTTGGAAATATGTCCATTTTTGATCAGTCTCAAAAATCACCTCCTCCAAGCACAAAATCGTTTTTTTTAATAAATGCGAGTTTTTCTGAAAATGTTGCGATTCCATCAGGCAAATTTATTATCACAAACTCAATTTGTGCAATTTTCCTAGTGAACGGAAACGCAGCTAGTCAGCAATAAAAGTGGGAACTTTACACAAACTCAAAGCATGAACACCTCTGTGTGCCATAAAGCCATCTCTCTGACAGGTAAACTTCCACAATTTCTAACAACCAACTACACCAACTGAACAGGTAAACAAGGTGTTATAGGACTGAAACATGAAGGAAAACTCTACCTGTAATGTCTTACTCTACTTGCCATCCATCTGCATTTCTGACACTTTAAGTGCAAAGGGAGAAAAATCCATTTGAGTCTGCAGCAGTAGATTAGAAACAGCAAAGGAACATAAAAAAACTAAAAATGCTCCTTGGAGACCCAAAAGGCAATCCAACCTGAGCTCAGCCCGCTGTACAGAGGACATCAGCGGTGATGCAGACCTGCCGTCATGAACTCTACATCGAGTGTCTCTTACCGGTGTCTGTTCTCGTCGTGCCGTCCTTGTCCGTGTATGACCATTTGTCCCGGAGAATGCTTCCCCTCCCTCGGCGAGTCGATGTGAGGGATGAGCACGTCCTCCAAGCCCAAGTCAAAGCGCTTGTGTTTAGAGTTGTCCGGGAGGAAAAAGAAGGCCCCGAAGCATAAAGTGATGAAGGCACTGAGTATGAGGAGAAGGATGAACTTCTCCGAGAGCCTCAAAGTGGCCCTGTGGTGGGGGAAGGAGGAGGCGCCCGGCGACAGAGTGGGTATCCTGCGGCCCGACAGTGGCAGCAGAGTCGGCGTTGTCATAGTTCCACCGATGAAATGAACTTAACTCGGGGCGGGGTGAGTTCACGGGAGCCACAAGGGTTTCTGCAGCAACATGTACCGACAGGCTGACTATTATCTCATCCCTGTGATGGTAAATCCAGATAGAAAAAAGCTCTGAGGTCCCTCGGTGATGGAAAAGGTCATGATGAATCTGGAAGAAAACAGAGAAATCCCAAATCACAAGCAGGAAAAATCTCCCGTGTTGGATAGAACAGGTCCCGTCTGTCAGTCTATAGCGATCGTCTCCTCTGCTGTAACTTCTTCAGTCTGGCAGCCTTTTCATTGCAGCTCTTCCTCACATACTCTTCATCACCTCTGTCAGACAGCCTGATCCTGAGGGATCTGAACCGCTAAACCTGTCTGTCTCCCAGGAATTTGTTCAAACAATCCACAATATGTTTATTCCACTCAGGAAAAATAGTCCTTCATGCTTAAAATGATGAGAAAAACATCAATAAAAAATATCATCAAGAGACCGAGAAAACGGGGGGGGGCGCTCCGTGCATGCCGACAAGGTGGAACATTTAGGTTTTTATTATTAAATAGCGGTCCGTCTCATGTTACGTATGACATTAAGTTAGAAACAGCGGGAAAAACCCTCCTCGGTCACGTCCGTCTGGACCCCGCGTGGCCTCAAACTAACGGACTTCTGCGCGTCCTCCCCCCGTAAACCGTAACTTGGATCCTCCAGGTGCGGATGATGAACGCGAACCAGCCCCCCTCACTGCTCGATGCCCGTTCATGGGTGACTCCGGTCTGCAGGGCTGCTCCTCGTCACCGGGGACGTTTCCGTCACGCGGGGAGACTTCAGTCCGTGACGGTGCCAGCCTCCGTGAGCTGATTAGCCGATCCACAGTGCTAGCTAACGAGCGGCTAACCTCCCCTGCTAACGCTGGCTAAAGAAAAAAAACGGGCTTCGGAGAGATGTTTTAAAATAAAAAGACATCCTATGCTCGTGTTTGCGTCCGTTTTAGCTGACATTTCAGCCGGGCGTCGGTGAGAAAAACACCGGGCTGAAAAACCTGCTGCTTTCTCGGGAACTGGGGGTTTTAGCTCGTTCGTATGCTAACAGCTAGCAGGTTATCACCTGACGGAGGCGCTCCGCTGCCGCATCACCACTCGCTGGGAGAAAAGCCACAGCGCCCGGGCTTCCCGCTCCGCCCTCTGGAACAACTCGCTGCAGCAGATGTCCTCATGTCAACGGAGGTGTTCCCCCCACGGGGGGCGAGGCTGCAGCGGTGTCGCTCTCCGTGGGCTCGGAGTCGCACCGCGTTCCGGCTCCGCGAACGCCGAGAGGATGTTGATGAGCGGCCGCCCTGAGCTGCTGCAGAGCGGGACTGACAGACTCGCTGCTCCGCGCTCCAGCATCAACTAGCCAAAACTGCGCGCGCGTGCGCGCCAGTTAGGGACCGTCTGACTAAATCCCCCGTTAACCGAGTTGAAAACTATAGAAGACAAAAAAAAAAACTCATTTTTTAAAAAGTTAATAAAAAAAGACAAGAAAATTCTGAACAAACATGTAAAATCAACGATCTTTTATTTTTGTCTTTGGTTTTTGCGTATATAGCAAAATATTTTTGCTTTTTTTACTTGTTATTATTGTTTCAATTTCACACATCAATTTTGTTTTGTCAATACATCAAACATGACACAAACGTTATCATGTCTGATTTAAAAAACACATTAAAGCTTTTGTTATTTCAAAAACATTTTTTCAAACTCAATCAGAGTAAATTGAACATCTTTAAGCCCAAAAGTCATTAAAACGGGCAGCAATTGTGATTAATCTCTATTAAGATTTCTTTCAAAGAGAATCACGCTCGCATGTGTTTTTCTTAGAAAGAAATCTCAAGACATTGCGATTTAGGGATTTGGCCCAGATTATACATAATCCCCCACAGATGCTCATTTGAAACAGCTGTCTCAGTGACTTTTTGTTAATACAGATTTATGTGTTTTTATTTGGAAAAAAAACACATCCAGGGTGCAAACAACCTCCACAAAAGGTAAATTAAATGAGCTTTGAATCTGAATTGACCAGCACTTTTAGACTGACCAAATGCCAACTTACATTTGATTTGAAAGAAATAGTTTTATTCTGAGATAAAATAGCTTCATTTGTGGAAAAAAAAACTTTGATTGGAGGAGAGAATCAAACATCTTAACCCTTGTGCTATCTTAGATGACCCCCCCCCCTTCCATTGAGGTGTTCTCCCTACCATGACAAAGGTGGATAAAGGTGGAAAGATTTCATGTAATCCATGGACACCAGTGAAGATCACAAATCATTGAAGAAAAAAGGTTCAGAGCACTGTCTAGTGGGTCCAGATGACCCAACTCCCAATGTTAAAGTGCCTAGGATAGCACAAGGGTTAAGGCTATTTCGGTAATGAATAGGCCTTTTGCTTGACACAGCGAATGAAAGCTCCTATCAGTAACTGAGTCTGCATCATACTGTAGATGCTGTACACTGCAGACACACAGCAGCCTTCATGAAACCGTTTCAGACAATTAGTGCACAAGGCCTTCAGTTATCACTAGCACCCCCATTTCAACAAGATTCTCTTTGCAGCCTAAAAAGAGAAGTCTTTGTTTTACAATCACAAGACCAGTGCACATAACTCAACTAATGTCAGGTTTTAAAGCAAAAACTGCACATTCTAAAGTCAATTTCACCTCAAACCTTTAACCCTTGTGCTATCCTATGACCCCCCCCCCCTCACATTGACATGTTCCCCCTACCATGATAAAGGTGGAAAGATTTCATGTAATCCATGGACACCAGTGAAGATCACAAATCATTGAAGAAAAAAGGTTCAGAGCACTGTCTAGTGGGTCTAGATGACCCAACTCCCAATGTTAAAGTGCCAAGGCTAGAACAAGGGTTACACAAATGTTCCGGTGGTTCTACATCTTTGCTGGACTCAGCAGATGGTGGTTCTTTCGAGGTTTGATTCTGCAGGTGATTTCTTCTTCCCAGAGGGAAATGTTCACACCCCCCCCCCCCCCCCCAGCGTGTTTTTGTGATCTGTCAGTCACAGAAGGACAGCATGAAACCTCTGTTATGAGCATCTGGTTTTTGCGTGAATCAATGAATGAGATCATAACTGGAGAAACGTCTGATTTTAAAGAAAGAATTGAAAATATTCTGGACTGTCATTCATGTCCCTTCTGTTGGTGGACTGCACCCACCCCCACCCACAACAGGAGGTGGGGGTGCTTACGTGCTGGTTTAGCAGGGAATCATCACATGTGGATGTATGTAACACCATTCAGTCTCATCTGATGTTCTAGGCCAGGGGTGTCAAACTCATTTTGGTTGGGGGGCCACATTCAGCCCGTCTGATCGCGTCTGGGCCGGACCAGTAACGTAAAAGCAAAATGACAGCTTTGTTT